>NC_061121.1:125332079-125402079 GCF_002878395.1 Capsicum annuum | reverse complement strand
ATGATAATTGTATGACTACTTTATGCAGTATCTTTGAGCTAGTCATATTTATGTATATGTACATATATATATTTGTAGAGAGAGAGAGAGAAATTTTTAGCTATGTATATCTCTCTTTCCCTTTATTTATTCATATTGTATACCCTTTTCTTGGCCTTGAACACTACTATATATCTTCTTTTCTCCTTATTTATATATTAGTCAGTGATATATGGCATAGTACTTAGGTCCCTGAGTATGGCTAGAATAGGATAGTTTATCCTTATTGCCTCCTTAGCTTTACCATGTTAGTTTCATGATTATTTGGGTGTTGTTTACCTTTCTACTTGTATGTTGTTTATATTTGCATTATTTTTGGAGATCGGTCGGTAGTAGTCTATTGAGTATCATGTGCTGGTAGCCATACTACACTTCTGTAATTTGCAGATCATAGTATGGGATCTCACTGTTTTTGTGTGCATAGGGCAAAGAACTATCATTTGGAGACTTAGGGTGAGCTCCTAGCATTTAGAATATTACTATTCTCATTCTTACTTGCTAGACTAATCTCTATGTTTTATTTAGAGATGGGTTGTATTAGTATATTTATTTAGCACTTCATTTTGTATTCTTACTATATTAGATGGGTTGTATTAGTATATTCATTTAGCACTCCATTTTGTATTCTTATTATATTAGACACTCTTTCAATGGTCCCACTAGGTTTTGGGACTATATATATATATATAAGTCTTTTTATCACATTAATTTTGCATTTTCCTTTTATTTCTCATAGTAGTCCATTAACAATAGTTTTGAACTACGAGTTGACTTACCTACTAGTGGGTTATAGTAGGTTCCATCATGATCTGAGAAATTGAGTCGTGACAAATTCGTATCAGAGCTGGTTCACTAGTGTGTTGGTACAAGAGCTTAGTGTCTAGCAGAGTCTTGCGAATCGTTATGGATATGTCTTAACCTATCATCGGGATGCTACAAGGCATTCTTAAGAAATTTTATTCTTGAATCCTTGTCGTGTATCCATATACTATAAGGCTCAACTACATTCTTTGACTCTATTCTATCGTAAATAGATGATGCAGGGTTGTTAATAGATATAAATGGGATTTTGGCATGCAAGTCTAGAGCTTTAGAGTAGTGTCAAACCAAGGAGTTAGGGATGAATGTCGAAGATCTTTAGCATCATTCAGAGGTTTTGGGGTTAGCCCAAGCTTTGGTAGATTTTATAACATCTTAAGACTTTCAAGATTTAGTATTAGGGATTCCAAGCCTTTTTATGGATGCCCGCACCTAAAGATGAGGTTTGGTTTATTGAGCAGTTCTCAGGAAAGAGTTAGCTTTGTTGGTGCTCAAAAGGGTTCCTTGATAATTTTAGAGTTTGAGATTGGGTTTCTTAAGCAAGCCAGGTATATTCCTATGTTATATTATTCAAAGCATGATATGGTGCATGGATTTATTAGAGGATTAGCTCTGCTACTCTATTTTGCATTAAAGTATTTGATAGCATTTGGATCTTCTTTCTCTCAGGTTATTGACCATGTAAGAGCCTCAGATAAAGTATGTATAAAGACTTATAGAGGTGAAGGTAAGAGGCCATGTCATTTGTATAGTACTATTGGTATTCTATCTGAGAGTTAGGATCCTCCCGATAGAGGTTAGCTTCACTTATAGCGTATCAATTCTATGGTAGCATCTCATACTATGGGTGGCTCTCAGATTAATTGTGGTGATCATAATAGGTAAATTTTTTGTCGAACATTACAGAGTATTTGATATGTGTTTTTAGGTCGTGGCTACTATTTTGGATTAACAAGGGCAAAACCTCAGAGTATTTTGAAAGTTTGTCACGTTATGGTAAGATTAGTTATTGGTCTAGAGAGTGCCCAAGATACGAGTAGGTTGTTCAAAATGGATTTGTGTATATTTCTCACTAGCCTAGAGTTAATGAGGTATGTTATGATTGTAAAAAGGATAGTTATATCAGTAGAGAGTGCCCAAAGTGTTAGTTGGTCAGCCAGTTGGGGTCAACTTATGTTTCTCGCTAGGTTAAGGCTTTAGAGGTTTGCTACAACTGTAGAAAAATCAGTCACTGGTCCAGAGAGCGTCCTTGATATGGGATTATTAGTCTTTTAGCTTATCTAGATTAGTCTCATAATATTGTGACACCTTCAGTTAGAGGCACTGCACTTGGTGTCTTTATTAGTAATTCAGATGCTCAGTCTGAGTTTGGGTCCACTTAGATTTGTTCTCCTTTGGGTGCGTCAGGCACTTGACTTTACATTCCACCATGATAGGTACTCTTTTTATTTCCAAAATTTACCTTCCTATTTAAGTATATTAGGGTTCTCGTACCCATTGTTGATTGTATGCCTTGGTAGGTTTATGTTGATTGTTGTGTGCCTTGATATAGAGTTCATAATTATATGACTACCCATATAGATAATTCTTTTAGTAGTGGATAGAGTAGATCAATATTAATATTTCCTTGGGGTGTAACATTTGGGTTTGAGTTCTATTTACCTTGGCGTATTGGCTTTCTTATGTCCCTAGTATGGTACTTATCATTCATTTCCATTTTTGGTACCACCTACTTGTTATACTGATGTTTATATTACTTTTGTATCATTGTCATTATTTGATGTTAATTAATCTTCCCTCGGTAGATGGCTAGGATAGAGTTATCTAGTTAGAATTCCCTTCCTTATGGTTCTTATTTGTTGCTTGGGTGGCTAGCTTGATTAGATGATTTCTCTTACAGCAAAGTGAGGGTGGTAATTTTCCTTTTTTGTTAGTGAGGCTAAACTGATTGTTTAGTGTGTTCAATGAAGGTAAGGTGGCCTTTCATGGTTCTATTATGGTTCTAGAGTTGGTAATTTGTTTAGTTAGCATTTTTCAGATTGAGCAATTGGGCTCTGTTCTTATGATTTGACTAGTTTATCGCTTGCTGGTGGTCTTGGTGTGGATTTGAGAGGTCATGGACTCTTCTTTCACATTTTTTGGGTTTACCTTATAGTGAGGGTTTGACTTGGTTTGTGTGTGAAGTTATATACTCCGTCCTTGCCGTGATATAGTTCTTATTCTAGTGGAGTAAGAAAGGTGGAGATAGGTGATCTATTCTGTGACCACTTCTTAAGTTGGAAAATTGAGTATTCATTATAGAGATGGAGTGTTAGATTGATCAGTTCTGATTAAGGTGGCATTTCCCAAAGTTTCTAGAGTTTTGGCTACTACTAGTATGGTTTGCAGCCTTGGTGAGTTCTTGGGTATGCTTTGGTGTTTCTTTCCCTCCAACAGATATGGTGTTGATTGCTTATGCTTTCAGCCAGTGGTTTTATCCTCCATTATGATTTTATTCTTTAGCTACGTTTTTATTTTGGCTCTGGTATGGTCTAGTAAGGATATGTCTAATTTGGATAGTAAGGTTGATTTAGGAGTTTGGCCTTAGTTCAAGCTTGTGGGCTCAGTTTGGGTTTGACACCTTGGAATGGCAACTTGAGGGTTATGATAGATTTGGTGTGTGGATGCTTTCCCATCTGCAAGGTAGTTCTCATAGTTGAGATTAAGCGGTTCAACCTTGGTATCGAGATTTAAACTTTAAGTTATGAAGATTAGGTGCAGCCTTTATTTTCAGATTTGTCTCAGTTCAGGTTTCTTCTATTGGCTGGCTAAGTCTACTCCTTGTCTACCTATTCGATCCTCTTTATTTTGGATGGTTCAAGGTTGATATATGTTTAGATGGTGGTATGTTAGCACTTAAGGATGGTTTCTTTTGCTCGTAGCTTCAATTTTAGATGTTCATCAGAATTTTGGAATCTACTCAACGAGAGTAGTGTACTCAAGTTGGATTTAGCATGATTTCATCATTGATTGATGGGATATCTAGGAGCGGATCATTCCATGATGAATGTGTGTGCTTCAGACTCTGGGCTATGAATTAAGGGTCATTCGGACCAGTTGTAGCATCAACGTATATTGTAAACCTTAGTTATCACCATTTGTATGCCTAGGTAGCTCCTTATGGGTTTATTCTCATGCTTTCTAGTAAGGATTTTTGGTGGATAAACTTTAATTCTTTGAGGTTACTATGGTGGAGTTGCATGAATATGACTTGGGTGACTTTCTGCTTGATTAGGAGTTGATAACAGGCTTGGAAAGGCAAAAGAAGGATATATTTAGGTGTTTTAGTAGGTTGCATGAGTCATGCCTTAGGCTTGGATGAGTTTTGTTATATGTAGTTTTGATGATGAGCTACTAAAATGTAAGGGACAAGGTCCTCGAACATGCAAAGTACTGTACAGTTGGAATACTATATCTGCACAGTTTTATCCTCTTATGTAACAAATTTGCAGGTGTTATTTTTTACTGACTTGGATAGGTGGTCCAATGATATTCCATCCCTAACCATCATTTATCTATAAAAGGAAAGAGATTTCTCTCCAATAATTGGTTTTTGCAAATTCTAAAGAGTGAAAAGATAGGTAGCAAAACCTCATTTCAACATTGCTCAAGTTCTTAGCTCTTTATATGAGCTTAAATAGAAACTGTTCCTGAGTGAGATTTTATTTGTAAAGGAATTACTCAAACTATAAGATTAATGTGTTTTTCTTTCATTGAGAGAGTTGCTTAGGTAGAGTTTCCTAAGTCTAAGACTAATTAGAGGTAATCAGTAGAGTGGGTCCTTGGTTGAGTTACCTAGATGAGCTGGTAATAGAGTTGCTGCTAGCGCAAAGAGCCTAGAGTTAGGCTAAAATCTAGACTATAATTAGGACGTTGATTATAGAATTTCTTTGATGATTGTGAGGGCAAGCTATGGTTTTTCCTTTCCTGCGTTTCCATGTAAGAATCTATCTGTTTTTACTCTTCCTGTACTGTTTTTGTTTTCCTGCACGATTAGTGATTATTTGTCTGTGATTGATTCTGAGAGACCTGGTCCCTTACTATGTGGTGCAACCCCCAAGGGTTTTAACAGTTGGTATCAGAGCCTAGTCACTCTAAAAAGTTCACACCTAGAGTGTCTTGGTTAGAATGACTTCTCCTAATCTAGAAGAAGGGCAATCTACAACTAGACCACTAAGATTCAATGGATAGTATTATGGGTGGTGGAAGACTAAGATGTTTGACTTCATTATGGCCGAGGACAGTGAGCTAATGGACATTATTCTTGATGGTCCATATGTACCTATAAAGGAATTCAAATAAGGAGATGTTAAAAAAATTGTTACCAAAAGTAGAAGGGAGTACAATGATGAAGACAAGAAGAAAATCAAAAAGAACTATAAGGCCAAGAAACTGTTAGTTTGTGGCATAGGGCCTGATGAGTATAACAGGATTTCTACCTGTGAAAATGCAAAAGAAATCTGCGATTTCCTGAGGACTGCTTATGGAGGTACTACTAATGTGAAGTATTCAAAAATAGACATGTTGACTACTCAGTATGAAACCTTCAAATGAAAGCAGGAGAAACTACCCAAGAAATGCATACAAGATTCACTTTTATCACTAACGAGCTTCACTGCTTAGGAGAAGTGATTCTAGTATATAATCAAGTGAGAAAAATTCTTGGTGTCCTTCCAAAGTCCTGGGAGAGCAAAGTGGGTGTTATAACTGAGGCAAGAAATCTAAAGACCCTCACTATGGGTGAACTTATTGGAATCTGAAAACTCATGAACTCAAGAAACAATAAGGAGAAGAGAATAATGAAGTAAAAATGGAAAAATCTCTTGCACTAAAAGCCTCAAAGTCATGTTTAAATGAAGAATACATTGATATTGCCTACTTGACCAAAAGAATAGTTAGAGCCATAAGGAAAGGTGGCCAGTTCCAAAGAAGTGAAAGTAGTAGCAAAAAGGGTGTCACTATGGAGGTGTGTCATAAATGTGGAAGTCCTAAGAATTTCATAAAGGACTGTCCTATGCACAAAATGGATCATAAGGATTACCTCAAGGCTGCATGTGACAAAGGAAAAATCAGGGACAAGGTCCCTAATAATTAAAGAAGGAAGGTTGCAGTTGATTACACAATAAAGCAAGATCTAGCAGCATGGGGAGATTCTTCAAATGATTCAAGTTATGATGAAAAGACTACAGATGTCTCTATGCTATCAATGGAAGAAGGTCCAGTTATCTATGATTCCTTTTTGCACTCAGGGCAGACACAGAAGAAGAAAAAGAAAAAGAGGTAACTCTATTTGATATTAAGAATAATCTAGACAATTACTTTGCTAGGAAGATAAAAACGCTTGCAAGTGCATTAATAGACTCTGTATGTGAACTAACAACTGAAAATAATACCTTAGAAGAAAATATAGAGAATGAAGAGAATGAGTTGATTGCTTTAACTCTCAAAATTTCTGAAACTGAAGAGTTGTTCACAAAGATGAACTCTGAAAAATTTAAGTCTAATGGGTAACCTGAAGAAAGTAGATGTTGTTGATGGTGAAGTGAAGAAGGAATCTTCAAGTCTTGATATTAATCTTGAGGAGAAACTGAAAGCTTCAAAAAAACACCTTATGTCAGCCCTTCACCGGAATGAAGCATTAGAGAGGGGCCTGGTTCAACTGAAAGAAGAATTGAAAAAGTCTCTTAAGTGGACTACTTCCTCACTAATCCTCTCAGACTTGAATAGTCAAGGTATTTATGATGGTAGAGGTTTGAGCTGCCAAGGAAAATTTTAACCTTGTGAGTCTAAAGAAAAGGTTGCTCATGCTGATAGAAGCAAAAACAAGAAGTTCTTATGCGCTCACTATGGATGAGATAGACATGTGAAATAAAGATGTCAACACTAGATTAAGGAAAAATTAAGGGATACTAATACATTCAGCAGGAGAGTGCATATCATAAGGTCTTCGAGTCTCAAAAGGAGTGAAGAGGAAGTTATCTCTGCCTAGGTGGACTAAGAAAAATTTGAACACTCTATTATCCTACTACTGGGAACTCAGACTCAAGTGAGTTCAAAATTCTAAATAGTGATCATGATTCTAGGCATGATAAAGGAATTGCAGTTAGGATAAGCTTAATTATGGAAGGTCTAACTGTGTTATCTCTCTTAAGACATTTCTGGTGAAGGTGTCTTATTGTGAAAAGTTGATTTCAAGGACCTTATACTTACCTTATGAAGGATGATATTCAACAAGAGAGTGTGTAAAGCTTGTGTTCTAAAGGAAGCCCTAGAATGACCTTCAGATTTGATAAATGAAGATGCCTTGGTGAATAAACTAAAATAGAATTCTTTAGGTCAATGAGAGGACTGCATGTAGTTCTTGATTAGTCGGGAAAATAATAGATCCTTGGTTATGGTAAAAATAATGATAAAGAGGATGAAAGATGCAGATGTCCTTGTTCTCAAGGACCCAATCCCTAGGAAATTCATCGCAGAAGAAGATGCTTCAGCAGCCTATATAAAATCAAGTCTGGAACTTGATCCTCAGAAATACATTAAAAAATAGAATGAGGAAGAAGAAGGGTGTGAAGAGCCAAAAGGCAAAAATGGATTGATCAAATCAACCGAATCTATCTTATGATTTAGTGTTTCCACTCAAAGTTGGTTATGTTTAGGAAACATGCATCCTTGATAAGGTAGGTTCATTTTGGTATAACTCAATATCATACCCTTAAGGAATACACCCATGGGAACAACTTTGAAAAATGGACAAACGTGACTCACACAAATTTAAAGATCTACTCAAAAAGGGAGAGGGATCTCGTCTTATCTCTTAGGTTAGTATCACTACAATATGCATTAATAATCATAAAATATAAGGTCTGAGAAATCCATGTATCTTTTCCTTCTCTTATAAAAGTTGTCAATTCATTTGCAAAATGGAGAGTCACTCTTGTCAAAACCAAATCTATCATTCTTTGATGACAACGGTCAGCTCTTCAAATTGCTAAAATAGACTACTTCCTAGTCTGGGTCCCAACTAATCAGTCATTGCCTCCACTAAACCAAACTGATCCTTCTTATTCACCTTCATCTAGAAAATGAAAATTGAATACTACATCATCAAATATCTTGATCCTTCAGCAACCAAAGCCTTAGAAAACTTTGTCTTAGGTCCACTAAGTCAAAGTTTGGTAATCCTACTGGAATAAGACAAAAACACATAAGTTGTAAAAAGGAAAAAAGCCTCTGAGGGACCTGGTCCCATGAATAAAAAGTTGCTATTAAAAGGATAGAGGCAAGTAATGCCAAAGGAAGAGATGAAGAATGTGAGTGGTAAAAAAGGGGTTAAAATATTGATGACTAAAAAAGTTATCCCAGGAAAGAACTCTTGATCCCAAAATATGTAAGAAAAAGGGAGACATGAAATGCCATATGGGTACCTCCTCAATAAAGCATTTGATCACTTTGGGGTACTTGGGAAAAGGAGATCACATGGAACAGCCAAGCTGATACTCAGTTTGAACAAAACTTGTGGAGAATGTATATCAAGTATCTGAATTACTAGCTATTCAAGAGAAGTTAGGAATGGAAATAGAGAAGTTAAGAATCAAGTAAACTATTAAATATGTTGGAATAAATGTATGTATCATTGCCGAATCAAAGGCTATCCTCTGAAGGACCAGGTGCAACTGATAAACATACAGATGGAAATGCAAAATTCAAGGCAAGAATGACCAAACTAACGGCTGAAGTGAAGATCTTTACCAAATAGTTGGTGGATACTCACATTACTACGGATGAAATAATGGAGTACTGATTAAGTTCTTTTCACCCAATACTCCTTCCACTTGAACCCTGTTATCTTTATTCTCTCATCAACCTTGTGTCAGTTCCATATCCAGGATCTCATAATGGACTTTAAAGACAGTTATCTTATGATGATTATTTTAGACTATTGTACTATTATTGACTACTATAAATGAATGAATCTTTTCTTCGTGTGTTACAATTGTTCTCTTTATACAACAAAGCTAATCTTTATTTAGTGTTTCCCTAGTGGCCATGAGTTCATTAATTTGTACTTATTTTACTCTTGGGTTTAGTATTAATCTTTTCAATGATGCCAAAAAATAGAATACTAAGTTCATATAGTAGGGACTAGACACCAGGTAAATTGAGATACAGACCTAAAGAGAGTGACACTGACTGGGGGAAATACGTAAATGCAAAGGCACCAAATGAAATAAAGGTGCACAATGACAGGGGGAAATTTTTTATGCAAAATGGCAACAAGGGAACTAGTCCTTGTGTTGCATGATAGAAAAAGCATGATGATAGGAGGAATTTTCATATTCGAATGGCAATCACTCTGACTAAATGTGATGAATGTGCAATGATGTACAAATTGTATGTTTTGGTTTGTCATCATAAAAAAGGGGAAAATTGATATATGTAGTTTTGATGATGAGCAACTAAATTGCAAGGGACCAGGTCCCTGGATGTGCAAAGTAATGTACAGTTGGTACACGATATCTGTATAGTTTTGTCGTCTTATGTAACAAACTTGCAGGTGATAGTTTGTACCAACTTGGATAGCTGGTCCAAGATATTCCATACCTAATCATCACTTAGCTATATAATGAAAGAGACTCCTCTTTAACAATTGGTTTATACAAATTCTAAAGAGTGAAAAGAGAGGCAGGAAACCCCATTTCAATACTGCTCAAGTTCTTAGCTGTTTATGTGAGCTTAAATAGAAACTGTTCTTGAGTGAGCTTTGATTTGTAAAAGAATTACTTCAACTATAATAGTAATGTCTTGTTCTTTCATTGAGAGAGTTTCTTAGGTAGAGTTGCCTAAGTGTGGGCTGATTAGAGGTAATCAGTAGAGAGGGTCCTTGATAGAGTTACCAAGATGATTTGCTAGTGGAGTTGCTGCTAGCGCAAGGAGCCTAGATTTATGCTAAAATCTTAACTGTAACTGGAAGGTTGATTCTAGTGATTTCTTTGATGCTTGGAGGGAACGATGTGGTTTTTCCCTTCCTGAGTTTCCACGTAAGAATCTATGTGTTTTTAATCTTCTTGTATTATTTTTAATTGTCCTGCATGATTAGTGATTATTTTTCTGTGATTGATTCTGAGGTACCTGGTCCCTTACTATGTGGTGCAACCCCTAGGGGTTTCAATAAGTTTTCACTTAGTTGTTTTGGTATTGGTGTGGTAATAGTGAGTCATGGTTTACTTTTACATGCTTCAGCCTCCATTAGCTTAGTTTGAGGCCATATGGTGGTTAAGGTTGAGTTTTAGTTGTTTGGGGAGTGAAGTGTCGTAGTTGGGTGAAAAGGGATACCTATAACAAAATCCCTTGGAAGTTTTGTTTCTTCTTAGAGGTTATGTGGGGAGTCTTGCTTAGAGCATGCGGGCCTAGTACCTCCTCTCTTTTAGTTTTTGTGCTCCTTTTATCCATTGACCTCCATTGACCTCCATGGACAAAAATCCTTTTGGTATTGTATATTGTAATGACCCTCTAGGTCATTTCCTCAATTTGTGCGAATTTTTAGAATTTGAGCCTTCCCATAGTAACTATAAGTAATTTGTGACTTGATAGAACTGTCGATTCAATTATTAGAAAATTTGTTTGGATTTTAAGCTCATTTATTTATTTTAGAGCTTTTGTTGTTTGGGATTTGGTCTCAGACAAAAAATCCTAATAAATGAACTCGAATGAGAATTTCGATAGTGTCATCAGCTCTAAAACATTAAGTTTAGGATAGGAGGCCTTTGGTTTAGGTCCCAAGGCTTTTAGACTCGTTTTGGGCTATTGGGTGGACTGTATGAAAATGGAACTATAGGTATGGGCTCCATAATTAGTTGAAATAATCTCGAATGAAAGTTTTAATGGTTATATTGAGTTTGGAATGTTGAATTAGGTTTGATAGCATTGTTTGATTATGTTCATGGGGTTTTGAATGAATCTAAGCACCAGGTCGAAGTCCATTTTTTGTCTTAGGAAAAATCAAGTATCTGGTGCCTAATGCGACCACTTAAGTGCTCTTAAGTGTCATTGGGCAGTTATCTAAGCCGCTTTAGTGGATCCCACTTTCACTTCATTAGGGCTTCCTTTTTTTTATCCGCCCTAAGCTGCAAGACCACTTTAGCAGCCGTAATACCGCTTTAGTGGCACTTGGGGACTTTTTAATCCCGTTTCCCCACCCCATTTTCCACCATTTGCTTCACTATTTTCTTGAGAGCTCAAAGAGATGAAAAAGTGGTAAATCATCTATTGAAACTAAGATACACTAGCCTAACACTCCTTTGTCATTTCATATTAATTTTTCCTTCAATTTCCATCCTAATTCATGGTAAATTTTCAAATTTTGTCTTAAAATTCCTAAACGGTAAGGGTTGATTTGAGACCCGATTTGCGCTTTATTGGTGCTCAACTATTGAGCCCACACTCATTGTCCTATGAGGTACCTCGTGTTGAATTCAATTTTAAATTCTATTTATGGGCTCCATGGGCCCATTCTTGACTCAAATTTTGACCCGACCCATCGTATAGCAATATGGGTTTCGTTTTACTCCTAATGATGTGTAGGTTATTATTTTTCTAATATGGCAGCATATTAGGATCGTAGAGTGAAAATAAACTATTTGTGGGCAATTCATATATTTGTGGTTCGGCATCGAGGTAGGCTTCTATCTATTCTTCTTCATGAGATAGTGTATTATATATGTTGCATGTTGGATAAGGATGTTAGGATGTTAGATTGGGTAGAATGTTGTGACTTGGCCTTATTTATGAGTTCAGGGCTAGAAGAGTGAATCAAGCTTTAGAATAAAGCACTTATTACGCTTCTAGAATCCTATTACCTTGGGTTGCTAGAAAATTGGCATATTTGATGCTAATAATCCTTTAGTATAAGGCTTACTACTTGAATTGATGGATTATGATGGTTTCTCAAATTATGAAATGGTTATGTCGGTTACATATTATAGGGTCCAAGGCCGTGATTATGATATTAGTTGGAATCCGACCGAGTCATTTATCTTTGTAAAGGATGTGGTTTAGTTTATTGACATTTAGGCACTTGTTGTTGTATTTTTTGGATAGTGTTTATAACATTGCATAGGTTCGGTACTTTCTTGCTCACTATATGGTATGATTCTGACTAAAAGCATGGTCTTACTACTATTTTCCTGAAAAGTGGTTTATTCCAACTTTTGACTTTTAAAATGCATCCTTTAATAATGGGAATCCTACCACCATAATGATGATGATTTATAAGCGTTTGAGACTAAAAATGATGTTTTAGTGATTTGACCGAGATAGATTTTGGTCCACAATACTACTACTATTTAATTCGATCAAGAGAGATTTCAATCCTTTCTATACTTTTATGATGATTTAGTGTCGAATTTTACCTTGGGCAATGTATTTATGAACTTATAACTTTTAGCCACAGTTCGAGTCTGTGAATTTTATATATATGCATTTCCACACACACATATATATTTGGTACTAGATGGAGTAGAGCGAGGATGGTGATAATGATTGAAAATCCAAGATTGGGACCAGGTCAGTGTATACGGGTACTCCCAAACCCCTAGGGGCCTCTTCGTCTATGAGTCATCGTGTTGGAGAAGAAAGGTTGCTATAGGTCCTGTCCTTGTAAGCCATCAAGATTAAGGAGGTGTATACATTGGGTTATATTATGGTACTTGGATCAGTGTTGGTAGTAAGGAGTTTACTTTGGATTTATCCTTGTATGTGCATTGCTTATCACCAGTATGCCCTATATCATCAACCTTATGGGGGGTTTCATAGGTATAGGTGATAAGTATTGCTTACTGTTTGTTTTAAGCTAATTTGACCTTCTAGGTTATAAGGTTTACTTTAAGTATTGTTTGTCCGAACTAGCCAGTTACTGTACTATTGTTATTATGGTTAGTTTATGGCAAGTTGATTATTGAACTAGTACTGAGGTTGGAGGTATGTTTTTTATCCTTTCTCTTTTATGGTTATTTTATTATGGATAATTGTCTCATGTTTAGACATATGAATTAGGGACCTTGATTATGTTAGAACTAGTTCCTACTATGATTAAGAGTCCTTACGATACTTAGGTTGTACCCTTGAGCTAGTCTTGTTTATATATGTACACACACATATATATAGAGAGAGAGAGAGATGTAACAATGGTATTATATATATATTATATATATGTTTGTATATATAGATATAGCTACTGTATTACCTTATATCTCTCTCTCTTTTATTTATTTATGTTTTATACACATTCTTTCGCCTTGTATACTGCTACATATCCTTCTTCTGCTCTTTATTCCTTTTTTGGCCAATGTTATTCGGTGTAGTACTTAAGACCCTGAGTATGGCTAGAATAAGATAGTTTATCGTTATTGACTCCTTAGCTTTACTATGTTAGTTTTCTAGATATTTGGGAGTAGTTTACATTCTTGCTTGCATGTTATTTTATAGAAACCTTAGGGTTTGCACCACACTGTGAGGGACCTAGTCCCTCAAAGTCAGTTGGAGGAAATAAATCAGTAAAGCATAAAAGAAAGTAAGAACTTTGCTGAAAATAAAGGAACATACTGATTTAACATGGAAACCCCATTACTCAAGGAAGGGAAAACCACATCTTGCCCTCATAAGCTCTCACAAATCCACTATAATCAACCTCTTGATTATAGACTTCATTTTGAACCTAACTCTAGGTTCCTCCTGCTTGTAATAATTCTACTACAAGCCAAACTTGACAACTCTGCCAAGACGCTCTCAACATTGATTAACTCTAGCCATTACAATCTTAGGTAACTCTACCTAAGCATTCTGAAAGCAGAAAAAGCATTACTCTTATAGAATGAGTAATTCAATTACAAGCCATGATTAATCAAGAACGTTTTCACTATAGTACATAAGGAATAAGAACTTGAGCTAAAATTGAGTTTTTGCCTTTTCTCACTTTATTCTTTTGAATTAGCAAAAAACTACCAATTGAGATGCATTCTTTGCATTTTATGGTAGATTGATGATTAGGGTTAAAATGTAATGGAAAAGGTGTCCTAAATAGTACAAATAATGCCTATACAGTTTGTTACTCTGGATGACAAAACTGTGCAGGTGTGTGCCACCTGTACTTTAGCCTTGAAGATCTAGAGACCTGATCCCTTGTTGTAAATTGCTCATCATCAAAACAAGATGTAGCAATTATCCCCCTTTTGATGATAACAAACCAACCACAAATCTTTGAGCATCAATATTTATTCATCATATTGAATCAGACTGACTACCACTTCCGAAGATGAATGTTCCCCTTATCATGTAATCACCATGCTATCTTATCATGCAACTTAAGGACCTGGTCCCTTGTTGTCAATTGATATAAAAAATTTTAGTTACTTCTCCCTATCACTATATTCTCTTCCCCCGATCACTATGTCTTCATGCCATCTATTTAGCATATCGCATGCTTTCCCCTATCAATATGCCATACATACCATTCAACCTTTACACACCTTGTACCTGGGCCATAACAAATGAAATATATATCTCCTCTTTTGTTATCATGTAAAAGCGAAAATAGTAAATCAAGAGTAAAATAAGTATAGGATAGTTAACTCATGGCCACTGGGGCAATACTAACATGAAGAACAACTTTTAAAATGATGAAGAAGAAGATTAAGAGCACACAAATAAGAACTTAATCCTATATAATAAATTAGGTATCCTTGCAATGCAAGATGTATAATTTCTGATCCATAGAAAAAGCCACAGAAGTTGGGAAAATTTTAAGAAGGCGAGGGACTTGGGAAAAAGGTTTGGAGAAGTAAGACCATCTTATGACAGTGTAACATCTCTTTGGTTAGCATCCTAATAACAGTATTCAAGTTTAGAACCTTATAAGTTAAAGTAGTAACCTTTTTCTTGAGTTCATCATTCTCACTCCTAAGCTCTCCAAAGATACTTGAGCCCTCATTAGAAAGTTGTTGAACTTGCATGTGTAATTTTCTAATTTTTGCATCTTTAGAAATTGCCTCTTGCTTCAATATTTCCAATCTCTTGTTTATTTTTTCTGTTTCTGATTTCCTTTCCACACACTCAGTTTTGATAACAGTTTTTATTCTAAATAATTCTTCTCAGTTGGATTTAAAGATTTCACTCTAAAGACTTTTGTTTTAAATTTGTCTTCTTGTTCTTTAGGACCAACCAGATATCCTTTTGGGTTGTTGGACAGTAGAATGAGATTCTCAATAACCCAAGCATCACCAATCATTACACTGCTAAAAGGGTCATGTGTTTTCAAGGATGAGTCTTCAGCAGGAAGTTAAATAAATAAAGAGTCTGCTTTTAAATGATTAAGATAGATGAGCTGGGTAAGATCTTTTGGAAATTAGACGAGTGTTAGAATGGATGACTTTAGAAGGGAGAATAGCCTTTCTAAGGTATTTTTCTTCTAAAACATCCTATTGATAATGTTCCTTTTCCTTAAGGGACTCATTCACTTTAAATTTATCCTGGGAACTGATTCTTGAGAACCGACTCAGTCAATAATTGTCTTAACAAGGATGAAAGGGTTAAATTAGGCATGGATCCTTGAGGAAAGATTGGATAGACTTTTATTTTTGGAAGAAAGTGAGACACAATTTTATATAAGAGAATCTTGAGAGATCAATACTCACAAAGATGAGCTTTATTGAAGAGCATAAGTTTGATTTCAACTTTAGAATGACTCATCTTTCCCTTTTAGAATAATATAAATTTTTTGAAAAAGAGAGAGAGAGAGAGAGAAGAGACATGGCTTTTTCTGATAAAGCAGACAGAGCAAAACATGCACATTCAAGATACTAACCTAAGATACGGGACCATATCCCTCTCTTTCTTTGAGTGAATTCTCAATTTTGTGCATACCTCATCTACTTTCTTCCAAAGTTGTTCCCGTGGGTGTATACCTACAAAGGTATGGTACTGAGCTAGACTAACAAATATATACTTTTCCAAGGATACTTGTCTCCTGATCATAGCCAATTTTTATGGAGAAATACTAATTCACATGGTAGGTCAGGTTATTTTTATTAGTCCTAGCTTCAACCTATTCTTTACAAATTTTTCCTTGTGAAGTTCCTTAGTAAAGATATTTGTTATCTGATCCTCAATTTTGTAAAAATTTATACACATAGCCCTCTTCTCAATATTGTCTTTCAGGAAGTGATGCCTTACATCAATATGCTTAGTCTTCTTGTGTTTCACTGGATTCTTAGCCTTGTTTAGAGAACTTGATTATCACACATTAGAGGGATAGTGTCTGTGACAAAACCAAAATCTTTTAATTACTGCTTAATCCATAGAAATTGAGCACAACAAGAAGCTGCAGCAATATATTCATCTTCATCAGTAGATAGAACATCTAAGTTTTGCTTCTTAGAGCCCCAGGAAATTAAAGATGAACCAAGAAAATATGTCATTCTTGAAAAGATTTTTCTATCTACCAAGTATCTAGCATAGTCAGTATCAACATATCCCACAAAGTCAAAACTGTCTCCTAATGGATAATATACAACCAGGTCCCCTGTCCCTTCATATACCTAAGAATTCTTTTTGCAGCTTTCAATTGAGATCTTTTGGGCAAGCTTGAAATCTGGCACACACTCCTACATAGAATACAATGTCTGTCCTGCTTGCAGTGAGGTACAATAAGGATCCAATAGTCTCTCTATACATTGTCTTATTTACTAAAGGACCTAGTTCATCATTATCCATTTTTGATATAGTTCCAATTGGAGTATCAATTGGCTTGGCATCTCCCAAGTTATATTTCTTCAGTAGCTACTTGATGTACTTCTCTTGACAAATCATTATCCCTTTAGAAGTTTGTTTAATCCGCAGCTCTAGGAAGAAGCTCAACATACCCATCATACTCATTTCAATTAACTCCCCATTATCTTTGTAAACTCTTCACAAAGGGATTCAAAAGTAGCTCCAAAGATTATGTCAACAACATATATCTGAACAATCAGTGAGCTGCAAACTCTGGTATTTAAGAATAGAGTATTATCTATTTTCCCTCTTTTAAAGCCATTGTTCATCACAAAGCACTTGCACCCAAAAAATCTGAAGTAGTCTAGCTTAGGCTTTCTATTAAATACCAGCTCATATGGATTCTTATGCAAAAGTGATCTAATCAAGCACCTATTAGTCATATAACAAGCAGTATTTACTGCTTTAGCCCATAAACTCTTTGGAAGACCACTATCGATCAGCATAGTTCTAGCAATCTCTATGAGTTTTCTGATCTTTCTTTCAACAACTCCATTTTGTTGTGGAGTTCTAGGAGCAGAGAAGTTGTGACTTATTCCATGCTCAGCACAAAATATTTCAACTTGAGAGTTCTCAAATTCAGTTCCATGATCAGATCTAAATTAATTAATTTTATAATTTAGCTTCACTTTAATTTGCTTGGCAAAAGTAACTAGAACCTGTATGTTTTATTCTTGGTTCTTATAAACATTATCTGATAAACCTAGAGTAGTTATCTATAATAAGAAAATACATATTTCTTCCCTCTTCTACTTTGGACTTTAATAGGACTGCATAAATCTATGTGAAGCATCTTAAGGGTCCTTAAAGTGCTCACCTTCTCATTTAATTTGAAGGAAGATCTAGTCTGTTTACCTTTAACATTGGCATTGCAAACTTTGTTGTATAGAAATTTCTGCTTGGGCATGCCACGGACCAGGTGCTTTGAAATCAACTTGTTCAGCAAAAAGAAACTTACATGTCCCAGCCTTCTGTGCCATAAGTCAGCATATTCACTTTCAACACTTAAGCAAGTTAATTCCCCATCAGCCACAGACTCCAGATAAGCTACATACATATTTTTTACCCTTTTATCTTTTAGAATAATTCTTCTAGATTTCATGTTTGATATAGTACATCCATAAAATAAGAATTATACCTTATTTTATTTGTCACAGATTTGAGATACACTTAGAAGACTATACTTAAAGGTCATTCACATAATATACATCTTTTATTGCATAATAAGGTGATTTTCCAATCCTTTCAAAACCTTGGATATACCCATTTTACCATTTCCAAAAGACACACCAACCCCATGAAGTATCTTAAGGGAGAGAAAATGATCAATTTTCCAGTCATGTGCCTTGAACAGCCATTGTCCATAAATGTCATGACTCGAACTAAGGCCTGGCTGTGACGGGTATCTCAAGTCCCACATTTACCGGAGATCACCCCTACACCTAACCTAGTCACGTCACAAGCTCAAGTGTCGGATGAATTCCAAACATATAACAAGATAGTGTAAACTAAGACAAATATTTATTCGTGAAATGTCTAAACAATTCACCGGTAACTGGAAAAATGTCCATCACCAAGCTAATCCACCAAAACAACACACCCAAGTCCACAATAATCCAACAAAGCCTCTACAAATCCAAAGTCAACAAAATATTTAGGCATGCCCCCGATTATAGAGTTTCAAAGTATGGAAGCTCACCACTTCAATGTAAACTAACAAACCACTCGAACACCTGATCACTGCACAGGAAAAGCAAAAAACGTTTCAGCGTCTGCATCGCGTTAGGATACAATGTTCGAAGATAGTTAGCGGTTGGAGAACTAACATATACTCAGGGATAGAGAAATAAAATAATGCCATCATTCAAAACCAATTCAAATCATCATATGCAATCACATACATGCATATATATATATATATATATCATGCTAGGATAGGGAACAAGTCTTAGCATGAACTTTGAAAATCATAACCTGGGTTGTGTAGCATAATCATCATAGAATAAGGCACCTACGGGCTATATGGGCCCATCTCTCCCCTAGCTGGAAAGGCCCCAATGCACGTATCCACATGAATCAGAGAATATCCATATCTATATATACCTTTATGGGGGACTCAAAACTCCTGTCATAATCAGGTGACTTAATCACCAATGTGTAAAATATGGGGAACTCAAACCTCCCATTCAAATATTTATTCGGGGGACTCGAACCTCCCAATCATATAGACACCCGCACTGGCTAGCAAGGTTTCCAGTGTTAGTTCTTTAGACTCTACTTCCATGGCCCGGATACATATCACGCCTTAGAGCCCAACTAAAACATTCATTACGCATATACAACCCTTAATCCAATTACATACCAAAGGTATCCTATTGGTATCATCATACTAACCCCACTTGCAAGCGTACACATTCCATAACTATTATTAGTCAACTTTGGGACTCGAACCCATTTAGCAATTCAAACTAATTTATGGCCAAAAGGCTTTCATAAAGCCATTTACCAACCACTTACATTATTAGGCTAATGACTTAGTTCAAAACACAAATGAACATGTGACAAGATCATTCTCATAGGCAATTTCACAAACAGGTTGAGGGCATACCATTATCAAACCATTATTCAAGCCAAAAACCATCAAGTTAGGGTTAACCATGACCCTTAGTTTAAATCATAACTCCCAAGAACCCACATATACGAAGCCATTATCAAAACATGTATAATCATAATTTAAACTATGAGAAAACAATACTCAGCATTATGCATTCAAACCCTCAACCATGCTTTTCAAAACCACCATTATTGATTTGTGAACAATGTTTAAAGCATATGATTTTTGTGAACTAAAAATAAAGAAAGAGTCACATGCTTGAGTTACAAAGATTCATGAAGAGATTTTGATTCTTAAGCCTCTAGACGACCACCTTGAAGAAACCCTATCCCAATCTTTCTTGTGAAGTTTTTTTATAAAAGAGTGTAGAGAGTGTTTAATCTTGCTAAGTATAGAATGAATGCCCAGTAAGTGTTATAATACATATGGTATTAAGGGCTTGGGGTGGTAAATGTACAAAATACCCTCAGTTTAAAAGCTGTGGAAAACTCACAGGTGGGTAAAAGTTTACCCTCCAACTTATCACCACAACATACGAGTGGTACCTTCAAGTCTTAATAGAATAAAAAGTTGGACGCCATATTTTGTCCAACATACGACTCCCTTACCCAACTCGTTACTAGACCGTACAACTAGTGCCATCAAGTCATATCCAAGGTAGAACATCAAGGGCTAGACACTGGACAACATACGATTAGACAAGATCGTACGACTCGTATAGAGTCTCTCATAAATAGGAAAGAACTTGGACAACAACGCATAGACAAATATATGAAAAGGGTCTCTATACCCATCACCACACCATACAACTTGTGGTGTGAGACCTATGATGAACAGAAATCTCTAGACTCGAGAAATTTGCAAGGGCCAAAGTTTGGGGTGTTTTAGTCTCCCCTACTTAGGATCATTTATTCTCAAATAATGGGATAAGTCAATAGAATAAAGATTTGGACTCTACACACCTCTACTATTACCTTTAACCAAGTTAGACAACAAAGAAGCCAAGTAAACTAAAAAACCTTGGGTTCTAGTCCTCACAAAATTTCATTAGTTTAAGCCTTTTATTGATCATACAACTCACTATACTAGTTGCATGGTGTGGTTATGGGTCTAGGGACCCTAGTGATATGTTGGAAATTATGATGTTAGCCAAGTTTTTTTCTTGGTATGAGAAGACTCCACACGAGTCGTTTGTCCATGATATGAGAGGTAGGGTCCTACTATATGTTGTCCAGAGTCTACCCTAGATATTTCTGCTAGGGGTACGACTTGAAGGGCACTAGTCGTATAGTTAGGGGCTAAGGAGTCATATGTTGGAAAAAATGTGATGCCCAACTTTATAATGAAGTTATGAGTGGAAAGTACCACTTGTATGATGTGGGGACGAGTGAGGGGTCCAAATCGTACCCATCTAATAAAATTTTTATAATTTAAGTTGGAGGTATTTTGGACATTTCCCCTCTTAACTCCTTTTAATGCCATGACCTAAAATACCTTTTGGGGCTCTATTAACTTCCTATTCTCAATCAAACACTCTCTAAGAACTCTTATATCCCGCTTGAGCTCTTGGTTCAAGAAAGGCTAGGGTTTCTTTCAAAGCAATCAATTAAGGCTCTTAAGGGTGGTTTTTCTCCGTCTTCCTTGGTGTATAAGTAATTTTACTCCTTCCTCATTGTTAGTTCAACTAAAATCATATTTTAATGAATGATCTTCATGGTATTATTGTGTTATTATTTTGGGGTTTTGAAGTATATATTGGGGGTTTTGGTTGCTCTTTGTTAAATAGTGTTTCCCCTTTTACTTATGGCTTTCATGTTATAATGGTGATTTGAACATGTGGTTACAAGGAAATGTCCAATTGTTACTTGGTTTTTTCTTTGGAAACTATATGCCCTCAACATGTTTGTTAAAATGTCAATGAGAATGTTTTAATCACCTATTTTTACTATTATTGAAAATTTTGCATTGCATAATATAGTAATGGAACCTAAATTGGTTTAAATGGTTTTAAATGGATTGGAAAGGCCTTGGTGGCCATGGTATTCATTTAAACGGAAACTTTGAAGTCAAAATAGTTTAATGTCTTTGGTATGGCATAAATGGATAGACTTGCAAGCTCTAGTGTTGGTATGACAATACCAGTGGTTAATGCCTAATAAATAAGACTCCTTGGTAATTGGTTGGTTATGTGTGAATGGTTTTAATATGGTATTAAATGGGGATGCATTAGCAAAGACGTGGAAGGTAGCGTTCCAAGGGGAATCAAAACTAGAAACTCACGTTTACCAATGTGAGGTTGGTCTTGGTGACTGTATGCATCATGTCATACTTATATTTTGGGAGATTTACTAGTCATCTCAGGTTTTTCTCTAATTCGTGCGGTTAACTTGCACTGAGGCCCTTTTAGTAGGGGATCTAAACCCATATATCCCATTGGTAGATTTAGGATGACAGAGCTATACAATCCCAAGTTAAAGGTTTTAAATGCATGCTAAACCCGATCCCCTTTCTCGATATGGTATATATATATATATGTATGCATGAGGTTACATATGGTTATTTACTTTGTCTTTGAATAATGGAATTATTTTATCCTTATTATTGAGTACATGCTAGCATTCACCCGTTAACCCATCTTCGGGTGCTGTATCCCCACGCGATGAAGGAACTAACCATACTACTCCTCCTACTCAATGACATGGATTTAGGGACAACATTCATGTCAGACTGAAGTGGTGATCTTCCATACTCCAGAAGTATCTATTTCATGCTATGGATTTATTCTCATATTTTTATTTATTTCTTGGACATTGGTTTTTCTATGGTCGGGGGTATATCTCGATTGGATGTTCATGGATTTTTGTTAGAGGCTTTATGTTACTACTTTGGGCATGGGCGGTGTCGGTACTGGTGTCAGCCTTGGCATTTGTATTGGTATTGGGGATGACACCGGATAAATGCTTAATTGGATGTTTGGATAGTTATAGTTTTGAGTTTTATTAAATGTCTTTCAACTATAATTGCTCTATCTTATTATATGTTCAGAATTCATCCGACATAGGGAACAGGGCAGTTATGGTTGGGTATTGGGGGTGGTATCCAGTTCGACTCAGACTTGAGATGCCCAACACGACTAGGCCCTGGTTTGGGTCATGTCACTAACCACCTATTTCCTTTAACAAAGACAGAAAACAAGGATGTTAAAAACAACACATACCTCAAGCACAAATTTCTAAAATCGAGAATAGGAACGGATACTTGGACTTTATTTCCTCCTCGATTTCCTAAGTAGCTTCCTCAAACTTTTGGTTCTGCCATAGAACCTTTACCAAAGCCACGTCATTCATCCGCAACTGACTAACTTGCCGATCCAATATCCTCACTGGGACCTCCTCATAGGATAAAGAATCTAAAATACCAATGTTCTCCAAGGGAAAAAACAAAGAAGGATCACCCACGCATTCCTACAACATGGACACATGGAATGCCAGGTGAATGTAACTCATGCTAGAAGGCAATTCCAACTCATATGCAAACTATCAACCCTTATCAAAACCAAGTACGGACCAACATACTGGGGACTGAGCTTTCCCTTCTTTCTAAACCGCATCACTCCTTTTATAAGAGATACCTTCAAGAACACCCAATCTCCAACCTCAAATTCCAAGTCCCTTTGCCTCACGTCCACATAGGACTTTTGATGACTTTAGATGGTCTTAAGGCTATCCCAAATCACCTTCACCTTCTCTATGGATTGGTGAACCAAATTAGGACTAAACATCTCTACTTCACCAACCTCAAACCATCCGATAGGAGATCTACACCTCCTTCTATACAATGCCTCAAATAAAGCCATACCAATGCTAGAATGGTAACTATTGTTATAGGAAAATTCTATGAGAGGCAATCAGTCATACCAACTACCACTAAAATCAATTACTCAAGCTCGCAACATATCATCCAATGTCTGAATAGTTCTTTCTGCTTGGACATCCGATTGTGGGTGAAAGGCAGTACTAAGGCTCACTTTGGTCCCCAAACCATTCTAAAAAGAGCGCTAAAATATGATGAGAACTTAGTACTATGATCCAAACTAATCGATTTAGGAACACCATAATAGCTCTCACCGGTAAGAAGAGAGCGTACTTAGTCATCCTATCCATGATGACCTAAATGGAGTCACACTAATTCCTTGACTGTGGAAGGTCGGTAACGAAATCCATAATAATTACCTACGACTTCCATATGGCAGTTTAATCTCTTAGAGTAGCCCAGTAGGACTCATATGTCCTACCTTTACTTGATGACACATTATACATATAGCCACAAAGTTGGCTACATCCTACTTCATATTATTCCACCAATACATCTCCTTAAGGTCATGATACATCTTTATTGAGCTGGGGTAAATCATATACCGCGATTCATAGGCCTCGACAAAAATCTAGCCTTGTAACCTATCTATGTCAGGAACACACAACCTTTCTTGGTACCTCAAGATACCATCACCCTCGATCCCAAAAAACATCACCTTCTGCTTACCCACATCATCCTTGATTTTCATCAAAAGGGGATCTAATACTTATTTCTCCTTTATTTTTGAACCCAAAGATGATTGTGCCACCTGTTGCACAAATACACCACCATCCTCAAAGTCCAAAAGACAAACTCCAAGGTTAGCCAAATGGTGAATATCCTTCACTAATTCCCGCTTATACTCATTCACAGAAGCTAGACTCCCCATGGATAACCTGCTTAGAGCATCAGCAACTATATTACCTTTACCTGGATGGCAATGAAAACTCATGTCATAGTCCTTTAGTGACTCAAGAAACCTTATTTTCCTGAGATTAAGCTCTTTCTGAGTGAACGCATATAGTAAGCTCTTATGATCAGAAAAGATATCAACATGGACCCCATACAGATAATGATGCTAGATTTTCAATGTGAACACCACAGCCTAATGCTCTAAGACATGAGTCAGATAATTCTTCTCATGCACCTTAAAATATCGAGAGGCCTAAGCAGCCACCTTGCTATGCCGCATCAACACACAACCCAAACTAATCTAAGATGTATCACAATAAACGACTAAACCCTCGGTACCTTCAAGCAGAGTCAATACTGGAGCTGAAGTCAACCTATATTTCAGCTTCTCAAAACTACCCTCGCAAGCACTAGACCATAAGAAATTAACCTTTTTCTGAGTCAACTTGGTCAATGGAGCAGCAGTAGAAGAAAAAATTTATACGAACCTTCTATAATAACTGGCTAAAGCCAAAAAACTCCGAATATTAGTTGGAGTCGAAAGTCTAGGACACTTCTTAACTAGAACAACCTTCTAAGGATCCACCATGATCTCTTCACTAGAAAAAAATGACCCAAAAATGTAACAGCATTCAACCAGAATTCATATTTAGAGAACTTAGCATACAACTACTAATATTTCAAGGTCTACAACACAATGTGGAGCTGATCAGTATGATCCTCCTCACTCTTAGAATATACCAAAATATCATCAATGAAGATAATCAAAAATAGATCTAGAAACTAATGGAAGACCCTATTCATCATATTCATAAATATCGCAAGGGCATTGGTCAAGACAAAAAACATGACCAAGAACTCAAAAAGCCCATACCAGGTACGAAAAGTTATCTTAGAGATATCCATCTCCCTAATATTTAACTGATGATACCCAGACCGAAGATCAAACTTTAAGAAGAACTTAGCACGCTAAATTTTATCAAACAAATCACTTATCCTTAGAAGAGGGTACTTATTCTTTATCGTTACCTTATTCAGCTGTCGGTAATCAATATACATCTAAAGGGAACCATCTTTCTTATGTATGAATAAAACTGGTGCACCCCATGGAGACACACTAGGATAGATGAAACCCTTTTCTAAAAGATCCCTTAATTTCTCCTTAAGCTCCTTTAACTTAGCCAGAGATATTCTATAAGAGTGGATAGAAATAGGATGAGTGTCGAGAAAAGATCTATCCCAAAATCAATCTCTCTATCGGGGGGATACCAGGTAAGTCATTAGGGAATACTGTAGGACACTTATTCACCACCATGATAGAATATAAAGAAGGACCCTCCGAGTTAGAATCTTTATCCTGGACCATGTGATAGAGACACCCCTTAGAGATCAATCATCGAGCTCTAGGATATGATATAAACCTACCCTTAGGATCTAGGGAACCACCCTCCCACTCAATAACTGGCTCATTGGGGAATTTAAAGATGACTTTACAGGTCCAGCAGTCTAAAGAAGCATAGCACAAGTGCAGCTAATCCATCCCCAATATGCTATTAAAATCAACCATGTCTAATTAAAATAGATCCACCAAAGTTTCTCAACCTCCCAACAGATACTATACAACCCCTGGAGACTCTTCTAGCAACCACATAGTCACCCATCAAGGTAGACTTACAAAAAAGTTCCAAAATACACTTAGGACCAAAACAAAAATTCACCACCATAAATGGGGACACATATGAAAGAGTGGATCCCAGATCAAGTAAATAGTACACATCATAGGAAAAGAGTTTTAACAAATATTAATGACATAGGCTGATGCCTCAAAGTCCCAATGAGAAGCAAGAGCATATAAGCAATTTTGGAATATGTCGATACTAGAAATAGAAGCAATACCCTTTGGTATAGGAGTAAATCACATTTTATATGGCCAATATAACTATAATTAAAACATCAATTTCTTCCCTTCTCACATCGACCATGGTGCGGATGACCATAAAATCAGTAAAAAAGATATGATAGAGTGGACTGAGCCCTAATAGCCTAAGATTGGAAACCTTATGACCTATACTATCTACCATGCTGAGAAAAATAATCATCCGATTGCTTTGGGTAAGGAATACAAGCCATAGTGAAAGATCCAGAACTCTCCCACTTCTTCTTAGGCTACTTTCCCCCATCCCTACCACTCTGCGGCAGGCCTCCACCCTAATCAAAAAACCTAAATTTCATACTCTACCTCTCACCAATCTCAGTATGTGTAATACCTCATATTTTTGAGCTAGAATTCTAATCGTCGTTTCTATGTGTCTAAGCTCTAATCCAAATGATTTGATGTCAATATAAGTTTCATGAACATTATCATAGTCTATGAGGTATTTTAGGGGTGAAAAATGTTCATAGAAATGACTTGGAACAAAGTTGAGCTAAGATTAATTGATTCATCCAAAATTCAATATTCAATTCTACAAGGGTCTACTTCAAATGTGTAAAACTCTTTATATACATGTAATTTTTCATCTCAAGACCCACCAAATTATAGATAATTGAATTATCTTTCCAACGATACCAATTTCATAAAATTCTGACACCCGATCGAAAAGTTATAGCCATTTTAGTGACTAAGACAGTAGCATCGCGCGATAAGCATGCGACGCATGCTTTGTCGCATGCACCAAATTTTCAGGTTCTGTTTCCGCCTCATTAAGGGTAAAATGGGTATTTTCCACCCCCTATCAAGCCATAACACGAGATTAAACTCCCAAAACACCAAAATATGATTATTTTCTCTCAAATTCATTAAGAACACTCCTTAGGGTTTCAACCCAAAGATCAATATATCTCAAGATTTCACCGTGGATTTTCAATAATTATTCAAGATTTGAAATTTCCATTGTGAGGAATACAAGAAGCACCCATCAATTGTACGAATAACATTCCAAAGAGCAAGAGTTCATTCAAGTTCCTAATTAAAGGTATGTGGGGTTCGAACAAAGACAATTCATTTGTTCTTGTGTCCAAAACTTGTTTTAACTTATAAATTACTGAATTTTTATGAGATTTTCCATGAAATTGAAGTTAGGATTTGTACCCAATTATTAGAATTTGAAGATTATGATATTTCAAGTGATTGATTGTTGAAATAGATGACTATTTTCATATAATTATGCATGGAATATGATTTTCCAGATTTTTCCAATTGAGTTTAAGCATGATATTGAGATTCTTGATTTTATGATTTTTATATCATTGAAGTATTTTCAAGAAGCATATTGAGTATGATGTTTTTCATGATTATATTCATGTTTTTATGCATATTGCTGAAATTTCCAGATTTTAAGATGAATTATGAATACTTATGTTACCGAGCATGAATTTCGAGATATTTTATTGTGAGCTTGTTGAAAGCTTTAAGATGATTGTTGAGCATGAAGTTTAAATATGATTTTGATGCATCTAAAGCTTTATATTTTGAGTCCTAAGTACAACTGATGAGTTTATAAGAAGATTATGATCTCAAGTTTTGTTGACAAGTTTTGATAAGTACTTTCAAAAGCAAAGATAAATCCTAAGCTAAGGTAGGAATCTACACTATTTGTGATTAAAGTAAAGAAAAGCATACGTCGGTCTTCATTATAGACCCTTGAGTTATTTTAAGGTGGATTTCTTAAAAGTTCTGAGCCTAAGTATGGGATTAGTATTTAGGACCGAGTTGGATTGATTCTAAGTTCTCATACCCTAGAACTACGTGCCAGCATAAGATTAAGATTTATGGGTCTGAGGTCGAGATAATGATCACTAAAAGTTAAAGGTTCTATTCTAATGGAAAGGGTAGAACAGCTCTCCCCAATATGGGCAAGACGTTGGACTCTATGTAACTCATATGGTTTATGTCGGTTAGAAGAAACTCCCAAACATATCACCTACTCTTGAAATAGTTTTATTGATTTAAAGTATTGAGATAAAGAGTTTACTATACAAAATGAGTTTCAAATTTCATCTAGCTTACAAGTTTTGAGAATAAGTGAAGAATACAGATTTTAGAAGCAAGCAAAATGACTCATGAGATTTATACTAAATGTTTCATTATTGATGATTTATGATATCAGATATCATTCAAGCTATGTGAGTCATTTATGTCAGCATGCATAATTTTATAAACTATGATGATATTGATATATTATTTGATATATGCATTGCACCCCTATATACTTAGTACATCCTTAAAGTACGGATCCACATATACGTCTGTGTGCTACATTGTCTCATAATGTACATACAAGTTTTAGTATGCACATCAGACTCAGAAAATTGCAGATTCCATCCAGCAAATGATATGTCCTCCTAATTTGGGGACTTAAGTTAGATGTCATTTATATATTTTCTTTCTTTATTATTCTTATATATTGATTAGTGATAATTAGAGTCGCGTCCTAGCTATCTATAGTCAGTATTAATAGAGGCTTCATGGACAGTCAGTAGAGTCAATGTATTTTATTTTAGTTTCCTTGTAAAAGCAGAGTTGTAATCATTTGAATTCATTTTTGTATTGATCAAATTCAGAAAAGATGTATCTTCCGCTTGCTTTGTTTAGATTTATCTATGTTATTCATTTTCTTATGAGTTATGCCAGTAGAAGGGTTATCTTGGGGTCCCTTCTAACCCTAAGCACAGTGTGACATCTTGGGACCCATTTTTGGGGTGTTACAGACTTGGTATTAGAGCACTGAGTTAAAGTGTCCTAGGGTATTTGTAAAGCCGTGTCTAGTAGAGTCTTTTGGAATGGTACGAAGTCATTTGTACTTTTCTTTGAGAGGCTATAAGGCATTTAGGAAAAGTGTCCATTCTTTCAAGTCTCAGATTATTCTATAAAAAAGTTCTGTAAGAAACTTATACAGATTCTTATCTTACTCTATTAAGGCCATCTCTGCCTAATTTTCAAGGTACCAAAAATAGTCAAGGTTAATTCTCCTCAGATAGTATTGGGATTATAAGAAGGCTAGAAAGTATCCCATCAGTTCTTTTGAGTTCCAAAGATTGAAGTGTTTTATCATGTTTGTAAAAATCATGCACTAAGCCCAAGTTAGATGTGCTTTTAGATTCCTCCTCAGAATCCATAATGATAATCTATACTTCTCTATCTTTGTACTATTCTTGAGGTAACATGATTGGCAAGTTCTAATTTTCTCCCATGATAATGCCCTCAGACTTGCTAGCAAGAAGTTTCAGAAGTCTCATAAAGCGGCTTAAGAGGAGCCTCCTAGTATGTTATAAGTCCCTCAAGTTTAAATTCATGTCCTCATTCGTATGAGCTATTCAGTTAAGACAGAGTAAGATGTGTATTCTTAGATCATTGAATATCGTGTCTCAAGTTTCTATCTCTTGTATTATGTAATCTTGTTATCATTGAGTTTTTAAAAACTAAAAGACTAGTAAAGCTGTGTGAGGCCTATTTCGATTCACTAGTAGCTTATTGTTCATCTTGTTGTTCTTGTGTTGGTTGGAACTAGGGGTCTACAGGTGTAGTGACAAAAAGAGTTGTAAGGTCGTTTTATTGAATATATACGTATAGCTGAATTTTTGCTTATGATTGAGTTAGTAATGAAGTGATACATCCTTGTTTGTTAGTTTAGTGAAAGGTAGAGACGGAGTTATTAGTTAAGGAGAATTGTTGTTTCCTTGAAGTATGAAAGGCCATTGACGATTTTGTCATGTTAGAAAAGTATAGGTTATTGATGAAAGCATTTGGTGGTTGAGTGTTTTTTCCTTGAGGTTACAGAAAGGATTTTAGCGGAAATTTATAGAGCTATGAAAGAATTTTTGGTGTATAGATAGGTAAATAGTAATGATATGTAGAAAGAGGATGTGTTAGTACATATAAATAAGATAGGCCATATGATTTTGCTCAATTATTGTTCTTATGAAGTTCTAGTAGACTAGTGTTTCTTGATGCTTTATTTTATAGTTTCCAAGTGAGAATTGTATATGAGGTTGTATTGTTAATCATGCCTAGAACTAAACACAAGATTTGAATAGTAGATGATTATCTAGGTGGAGATAACAATTGCTTGGTTAGTGATGCTAGTTATATGAGGTGAACCAATAGACTTGAAAAATTTAATGCAAGAATTTAAGTTTATTGATTTGAGATTAAGTATGATGTTGTAGATATGAGGTAGAGGTGTGCCCAAGGTTATATGAGGTTGCATTATTTTCTTAGTTTATTAAGTATTGTGTGTGGTTAGTAGTACCCTTGAGTTTTAAGTGGAAGAAGCATAGTTGTCTAGTATATGGAATTCTGGATAGCCAAGTTAAGGAGTTATGGATAGATGGCGTTGAGTCTTTTAAGTATGATTTTGATTCTTTTGGTTTGGAAAAAATATAAGTATAAAAGTATGATCCTATTAGCCTATAATTATGTGTTTAGCGAGGCAGGTATGCTTTTCAGATTAAAAGAGTGTAAGTCTTTGATAATGATTATTAAAGCTAGGAAGTTGAGAATGATATATGAAAATGGTTGTTCAAGAATGCAGTAGTAAGTTTAAAATATAGCGTATGCGTGTGAGTGTATCATTTATGTGTGGACTGTTGGAGCAAAGATATTCTAACTCATTCCTAGGAATATGAAATACATCCATAAGTTTAGGAGGTAGCTTTAATCTAAGGGGGAGATAGTATAAGACCTTGTAAGATCCTAGCACATTGTCATACTTAGAAAATTTTCAGTTGTGTTAGGACTTAGTCTTATCTAAAGCCCTCAAATATCGTGGAATTTATATATGACCTTCCCGACCTCCAATAGTTAATTTTTAAGTTGACTCATGATCGGGCAAGGCAATAGTACATCTCGGGTGAGTTTCAAAATTTTTGAAATCTATTTAGGAAATGTTTGGAATTCAAAATAGTGGTATCATGTGATTAGCCTGCGATGCACGCTCTAATCCACCCCTAGTAGTATACAATAGAGCATGCGGCGTACGCTTCACTTCGGTGATCCATAGCGTGCAACACACGCTCCACAGCATGCTCCCTTATTTTTCCAGCTCCTATTGTAGCTATCTAAGGGCTAATGTTTGTATACTTTATGCGTATTTAAGTTCATTCTCAAATTTTAGTAAGTAAGTAACCACTTTACTTTATGATTCGAGTTATCCCTCAGAAATCTATGGACTTCAGTCTTATGTTGGATAGCTTATAATAAGTATGAACTCATGTTTTAGAGTATGACCTATTTTAGAACTCATGATACTAGTGAAGTTCACATTATATCATGTATGTCCTCAGTTTAGATCTCTGTAATGAATCCATACCTTTGACATTCTATTCCTCAGGCCTCTATTAAGTGTTAAAGTTATGTATAGTAGTCTTTCGTGCTCAGGTTCTTATATGTTAGCCCTTCGGTGACTTCTTCCTATGTTAAGATAGTGGCTATAATAATGGATAAATAATGGTTTAGATGAGAGAGAGTTGATGACCCTCATTAAGAAAGAATAACTATGCTTTTCTATTTAGGGCTAAGGTGTGAAGTAAGATCGAGGCCAAGTATTTGATACATGTCATGGTTAATTAAAGTTTGTGTGTATGTTCTTAAGAATAGTGCAAAAAAATTATTGTTGATAGAGATTTAGAGAATATACGAAGTATGCCTTTATGCAGTTTTGCCTTGAAATTCATATGTGATTTTAATGATAGGCTTAAATGTCATGTTGGGTGTAAGTGGACGAATACAACATGCGCTAGTGAATCAATAGTAAGTGTTTCGAGTTAGTTATTGAAGTGGTAAGTCATGTTATGCTTAGGGTGTGAACTCTAAAAAGATTAGAATATTGAATCTTGTGGTTTAGACTAGTATTGTGGTTTGGCATGTTGTATCTTGGGATTTAGAGTTAGGCTTGATCATGGTGAGAGGACTTAGTTCAATTTAGACATTAGTAGATGCATTTATTAATGCCCAAGTGAAGAATTATAAGTTGAATCAAATGAGTATGGTGTTTAAGGGAAATAGTATGGTTGAGAGAGTATTTGAGAAGTGTTGCTAAGCTTGAAAGTAAGAAGTTGCATTGCCTGTGGCCTAGCAATTCTGTACTATCCCCTGAGTTATATGTCTATATTCCATACTATAGAGTTTTATCAATGTTGTGATTCCTTAGTCTAATGTCTTGTTCAGATCATGCCCAAAATTCTTTGCTCCCTAATGTCAATAGAATTTCATAGAAAAGTGCTGAAGAAATACTCCATTTGAATATGGGCAGTCAGTATGATCCAGTCCATATAGCCTGCAATCTAGTTTAGTAAGCAAGTAGATAAGATCCTATAGATTCCCAAATCTTTATCTAGTCTTACTATCTAAAGTTTTATGAGTATTGTTATTCCATGAGATCCTTTAGTTCAGTCCATGCATTAGTTTCAGTTTAAGATATTAAGTCATGATTCAGTTCGTAAATATCCTGTGTAGCATCTCAGTCTCTTCCTAGTATTTCCACCAAATCATTATCATTCGAGGACGAGAGACCCCAAGAGGGGGATGTTGTAACACCCCGAGTTTTCATGTCATAAACCTCTCATTTCTTCCTATGAGATCAGATCCAGCGCAAAGTAATGGTTACTCATAAGTTGACATTTTCGTTTCTCTCTTAGCCATATAGCTATTTTTATGAGAATTCATGCACTTACAGATCAGTTCAGTAGCTCATTATGCTTGAGATTAAGTGATTCAATTTATATTAGTTGTACATGATAGCTTAAATATTAATATTCCTCTGTGTTTCAGCTTAATTATCCATATTCGAGGACGAATGTTCCCAAGGGAGAGATAATGTAATACCCTGTATTTTCGTGCTGAAATTCTAATCATCGCCTCTACGTGTATAAGCTCTAATCCAAATGATTTGAATGTAAATATAAGTTTCATGATCATTATCAAAGTCTATGAGGTGGTTTAGAGGTGAAATATATCATAGAAATGACTAAGAACAAAGTTGAGCTAATATCAATTGACTCGTCCAAAATTCAATATTTGATTCTACAAGGGTCTACTTTAAATGTGGATAACTCTTTATATACATGTAATTTTTCATATAAAGATCCACCAAATTGTAGATAATTTAATTATCTTTCCAACGATACCAATTTCACAAAAATCCGACACCCGAGCGAAAAGTTATAGCCATTTTAGTGACTGAGACAATAGCATCGCGCGATAAGCGTGCGACGCATGCTCTGTCGCATGCACCAAATTTTCAGGTTCTATTTCCACCTCATTAAGGGAAAAATGGGTATTTTCCACCCCTATCAAGCCATAACACGGGATTAAACTCCCAAAACACCAAAATATGATTATTTTCTCTCAAATTCATCAAGAACACTCCTTAGGGTTTCAACCGAAAGATCAATATATCTCAAGATTTCACCGTGGGTTTTCAATATTTCTTCAAGATTCGGAATCCCCAATGTGAGGGCTACAAGAAGCACACATCAATTGTATGAATAGCTTCCCAAAAAGCAAGAGTTCATTCTAGTTCCTAATCCAAGGTATGTGAGATTTGAACAAAGACAATCTATTCATCCTTGAGCCCAAAACTTCTTTTAACTTATAAATTACTGAATTTTTATCTGATTTTCCATGAAATTGAAGTTAGGGTTTATACCCAATTATTAGTATTTGAATATTATAAGATTTCAAGTGATTGAATGTTGAAATAGATGACTATTTTCATATAATTATGCATGGAATGTGATTTTCCAGATTTTCCCAATGGAGTTTAAGCATGATATTGAGATTCTTGATTTTATGATTTTGATATCATTGAAGTATTTTCAAGAAGCATATTGAGTATGATGTTTTGCATGATTATATTTATCTTTTTATGCATATTGCTTAAATTTCCAGATTTTAAGATGAATTAAGAATACTTATGTTACCGAGCATGAATTTCAAGATGTTTTATTGTGAGCTTGTTGAAAGCTTTAAGATGATTATTGAGCATGAAATTTAAATATGATTTTGATGCATCTAAAGCTTTATATTTTGAGTCCTAAGTACAAGTGATAAGTTTATAAGGAGATTATGATATCAAGTTTTATTGACAAGTTTTGATAAGTGCTTCAAAAGCAAAGATTGATCTTTTGATCCTAAGCTAAGATAGGAATCCCCAATATTTATGATTAAAGTAAAGAAAAGCATACTTTGTTCTTCACTATAGACCCTTGTGTTATTTTAAGGTGGATTTCCTAAAAGTTCTGAGCCTAAGTATAGGAGTAGTATTTAGCAACGAGTTGGGTATGATTACAAGGTCTCATACCCCAGAACTATGTGTCACCATAGGATTGAGATTAATGGGCCTGAGGTTGAGATAGTGATCATTAAAAGTTAAAGGTTCTATTCAGATGGCAAGGGTAGAACAGCTCTCCCCAACGTGGGCAAGATGTTGGACTCCATTAGCTCACATGGTTTATGCCGGTTAGAAGAAACTCCCAAAGATGTCCCCCACTCTTGAAATAGTTTTATTGATTTAAAGTATTGAGATAAAGAGTTTACTATACAGAATGAGTTTCAGATTTTATCTAGCTTACAAGTTTTGAGAATAAGTGGAGAATACAGATTTTAGAAGCAAGTGAAATGACTCATGAGATTTATACTAAATGTTTCATTATTCATGATTTATGAGATTTATATTTCAGATATTATTCAAGCTATGTGAGTCATTTATGTCAGCATGCATAATTTTATAAACTATGATGATATTGAGATATTATTTTATATATGCATTGCACCCCTATATACTCAGTACATCCTCAATGTACTTATCCACATATACATCTGTGTGCTACATTGTCTCATAATGTAGGTATAAGGTTTAGTATGCATATCCGACTCAGATAGTTGCAGATTCCAGCCAGTAGATGATATGTCCTCCTACTTCGAGGACTTAAGTTAGATGTCATTTATATATTTTCTTTCTTTATTATTCTTATATTTTGATTAGTGATAGTTGGGGTCGCGTCCTAGCTATCTATAGTCAGTATTAGTAGAGGCTTCATAGACAGTCAGGGGAGTCAATGTATTTTATTTTAGTTTCCTTGTAAAAGCAGAGTATAGTAATCATATGAATTTACTTTTGTATTGATCAAATTCAGAAAAGATGTATCTTCCGCTTACTTTGTTTTGATTTATCTATCTTATTCAGTTGCTTATGAGTTATGCCAGTAGAATGGTTAGCTTGGGGTCACTTCTGACCCTAAGCACCGTGTGACGTCTCGGGACCTATTTTCGGGGTGTTACAGTATGTTTCTTTTTTTCTTCCTCAACCTGTTTCACATAAACCATAAGCTGAGAAATATCCATATCCTTAATCAACAAAAACCTTACTCTCCAGAATATACTCACGGGACAACCTAGAAGCAAACTTATGCATTCTAGCTCTCATGCTAGACACCAACTCAGGAGCATACCTGAACAACTGATGGAATTTCAAAGCATACTCATTGACCACCATCCTACCTTGTCATAGATTCACAAATTCCTCTACCTTCGCCTCCCTCAACTCTTGAGGAAAAAAGCAGTCCATAAAGGCACTAGAAAAATCATCCCACAATGCAGAGTCAGCATCACTTCCCTTAGACTGTTCCCACTTTTTGTTCCATAGGTACACCACATCCTTTAACTAGTAGAAAGCAAATTCCATACCTTTAAAATCTGATGTATTTATAATTTGAAAGATTTTCTCTATCTTATCAATAAAAGCCTATGGATCCTCCTTAACTCTAACACTAGTAAAAGTTAGAGTACTCAACCTTATGAATTGACCAACTCTTGTGTCCTACGAAGATGAAGTGATAGAAGCTCCACGCTTAGACTGAAGAGCTATCAATAAGGGCAACATATGAATAGATTGACGAAGCTCAACATTCATCACGTCGGCCTAAGGAGCTCTTAAAGGGCTAGAGGGAATCGGTGGAACTCTAGGAGGACAATCAAGAACTGGACCCCTGGACTGGGTCTAAAACTTATAAGCAAGACGTGTCCCATCAATAGTGTCCCTAAGTTGAATAGAGGAGTCTCTATGAGCTTCAGATCGTCAGGGAGGCATAATCTAAAAAGCGAACAAACATGAATTAGAGATATACAAAACCTTAGACTCTACAGCTCTAAACAAAACAACAAGAAGGGGAAACATTCCTAAATATCTCATAGCCTCTCTCTTATAAGTGTGAAGTGGTACACACCCATAAAAGAGACTCTACTTGACATGATATTATGGATATCCAATTGATTATGAATCTATCCTCTGATAGCAACATTACCATGACCCAAACCAGGGCTTGGCCATGATGGGTATCTCAAGTCCCACGTGGCCTAGAGATCACCCCTTTCACCTAACCCGGTTAGTTCACAACCTCAAGTGTCGAATGAATTCTAAACATATAACAAGATAGTGTGAACTAAGACAAATATTTATTCATGAAATCTTCAAACCAATCACTGGTAACCGAATAAGCATCCATCACCGAGCCAATATACCAAAACAACACACCCAAGTCCACAGTAATCCAGTTAAGCCTCTACAAATCCCAAGTCAACAAAATATCGGGACATATCTCCAACAATAGTCAAAAACAAAGTCTAAACAAAGTCTGAAACATACAATATAACGACCTTGAGATAAAGCCTTCCGAAGTATGAAAGCTCACCACTTCAATTTCAACTCACGAACCACTCAAACACCTGAATACTGTGCAGGAAAAGTAGAAGAATTTTTGGCACCTACATTGCATAGATATATAGCATTCAGAGATGGTTAGCGGTTTGAAAACTAGCAAGTAACTCAAAGATAGAGAAATAAAATAATTTCACCATTCAAAACCAAGCTAAATCATCATATACAATAACATACATGCACATATATATATTTATATATCATGCTCGGATAGGGATCAAGGCTTAGAATGATCTTTGAGAACCTTAACCTGGTTTGTAGCATAACCATCATAGAATAAGACACCCATGGACTATATGGGCCCAGCTCTCCCCCAGCTGGAAGGGCCTCAGTGCTTATAGCGGCATGAACCAGAGAATATCCATATTCGTATATTACTTTATGGGGGACTCGAACCTCCTGGCATAATCAAGGTGACTTAAGCATCAATGTATATAATATGGGGGACTATCTCCCATTCATATATTCATTCGGGTGACTCGAACTTCCCGATTATATAAGCACCTGCACCAGCTAGTGCAACTTCCAATGTTAGTCCTTCTACTCCACTTTCATAGCCTGGCTATACATCATGCTTTAAATCCCAGTTAAAACATTCATTAAACATAAATAACCCTCAATCCAATTACTTACCAAAGGCATCTCATTGTTATCAATATACCAACCCCACTTTTAAGCCTACATATGCCATAACCATTATTAGGCAACTTTGGGACTCGAAACCATTGTTTAAACAAAGACATCAATTCCATTCAACATTTAGGGACTCAAACCCATTTAGCAATTCAAACTAATTTATGGAAACTATTTACCAACAACTTACATTATTAGGCTAATGCCTTTGCTCAAAACACAATTAAACATGTGACAAGATCATTCTCATAGGCAATTTCACAAACAGGTTGAGGGAATATCATTATCAAACCATAATTCAAGCCAAAAAAAATCAAGTTAGGGTTAACCATGATCCCTTAGTTTAAATCACAATTCCTAAGCACCCACATGTGCAAAATCATTATAAAAATATGTATAATCATAATTTGATTCATGAGAAAACAATATTAGACATTATGCATTAAAGCCTCAACCATGGTTTCTAAAACCACCATTATTAATTCATGAACAATTTTTAAAACACATGTTTTTTTAACTAAAAATGAAGGAAGAGTCATATGCCTAGGTTACAAAGATTCATAGAGAGATTTTGATCCTTAAGCCTCTAGATGACCCCCTTGAAGAAATACTAACCCAATATTTCTTGAGAAGTTTTTTTTGAAAGAGTTTAGAGAGTGTTTTAATTTTGCTAAGCATAGAATGAATACATAATAAGTGTTATAAGACATGGGGTCTTAAGGAATTGGGGCAGGAAATGTCCAAAATAGCCTTAGCTTAAAACTTTTGGAAAACTCGCAGGTAGGTACAAGTTGACTCTCCAACTCATCACTAGAACATATGAGGGGTACCTTCAAGTCATTACAAGAATAGAAAATTGGATGCCACTTCAGTCCAACATACGACTCCCTTGCCCAACTCATCACTAGACTATACGAATAGTACCATCAAGTCATATCTGAGGCAGAACATCAAGGTCAAGACATTAGGCAATATATGATTGGACCTTAAACCTCTCATCACACGTCCATACGACTCTTATGGAGTCTCTTATAACTAGGATAGAACTGGGCCAACAACACACTTCCCAATATATGACTAGAGTCCCTAGACCCGTCACCACACCATACGACTTACGGTGTGAGTCGTATAATGAATAGAAAGTTCAAAACTTGAGAAATTTGCAAGGGCCAAAGTTTGGGGTGTTTCAATAAATATGTTTTGGCTGCCTTTTCTACACCATTTTCTTTTTTATCTTCAGTAGTTGCCATTAGGAAAATAAGGAACCAGAGGTGATTTTCCTATCATCCATTCTCAACATAAAACCATCTTTATACTCTTTATCTTTCTCAGATTTACAAGAGGAGTCTTCCCATGCAGCCAATACTTGTTTTACTATATAACTAGTTACATCCTTTCTTCTTGACTTTTCATGATTCTGACCCTTCTTTTTATCTTTTTAACCTCCAGTTTTAAGAAATTTCTTATAATCTATCTTGTTTATTTGGCAATCCCTAATGAAATCTTTAGAACTACCACCTTTGTGGAAAACTTCATTTTTGCCATCCCTTTTGCTAAGCTGATCACTTTTCTTCATTGCTTTAACAATATTTGTTTCCAAAAAGGCAATATCAGTGTCTTCCTCATTTGAGTCAGACTCTAAAGTCTTCAATGTCAGGGATCTCTACCTTTTTTCTTCCTTCCTCTCCATTCTTTTTTCAGTGATAGCATTTGCTTTTCTTTCCTAGGATTTTGGAATAACTCTAATAATTATTCTCACTTTTTTGTATAAGGGAACCTTTTCTCCTTTTTCTAGATTAAGTAAAGTAGCTATAATAACCAAAAAAACTCTAGGTGTGAACCTTTAAGAGTTAACCTGCTCTAATACCAATTGTTGAAACCTTAGGGTTTGCACCACACTGTGAGGGACATGGTCCGTCAAAACAGTCGGAGGTAATAAATTAGTAAAACATTAAGAAAATTAAAACTTTAATGAAAATAAAGGAACAAACTAATTTAATGTGGAAACCCCCTTACTCAAGGAAGGAAATTCCATGGCTTGCCCTGACAAGCTCTCACAAATTCACTATAATCAACCTCTTGGTTACAGGCTTAATTTTGAAACTAACTCTAGGTTCCTCCTTCTTGCAATTATTGAAACCCTAATATGTTGCACCACACAGTGAGGGACAAGGTCCTTCAATATCAATCTCAAGCAATAGAACAGGAAAGAAAATAAGAGGTGCTATAAAATTAACGTCAATCCAAATAGAGTAAAAAACACAAAATTTTACGTGCAAACCTAGGAAGGGAAAAACCATAGGTTTCGCTCACAAGCACCAAGGAAATACACTATAATCAACCTCTTAATTACAGTTTATATTTTAGCCTACCTCTAGGCTCCTTTCACTAGTAGCAACTCTACTATAAGCTCATCTTGGTAACTCTACCAAGGTCTCTTTAAACTGATTAACTCTAATTAGTTACAAGCTTAGGCAACTTTACCTAATCATCGTTCTTCTCAATGAGAAAAACTCTACTCTTATAGCATGAGTAGTTCAGTTACAAATCATTAATCATTCGAGAACAATTTCAATTTTAGCTCACATAAATAGCTAAGAACTTGAGCAGTGTTGAAATGGGGTTTTATTACCTCTCTTCACTCTTTGTAATTGCCAAAAACCATTTAATGAAGAGGTGTCTCTTTCCTTTTATAGCTGAGTGATGATTAGGGATAAAAGATCATTGGACCAGTTGTCCTTATTAGTAAAAAATAGAACTTGCATATTTGTTACAAAAGAGGATAAAACTATGTAGACAATGTGTGCCGGCTGGATTGTACCTTGCACATTCAGGGAACTGGCCCTTTGCAGTTAGCTGCTCATTATCAAAACTACATATAGCAATTTTCCCCTTATTTTATGATGATAAAATAACCATATAGTTTTGAGAATCAATGCATTCATCACATTTAATTAATGTGATTACCATATGAAGATGAATGTTCCCCCTATTATCATGCTTCCTACATCATCATACAACACAGGGACTTGTTCCCTTGTTTTCATTTGCAATAAAAACCTCTGATTTCTTTCCTCTATCATCATGAACCTTCATTTAGTGTATTTTCACACTTCCCCCTGTCAATATGACTCCATTTATTTATCTATTCCACACATTACATACTTTCCCCTATCAGCATGTCATTCAAATCTGCAACACAAATTACTTGGTACCTAGTCCTACATGGTACCTGGTCCCTACTACGTAAACTCAGTATTCCCCCTTTTGGTATCATTGAAAAGTGAGAATAGTAAACCAAGAGTAAATTAAGCACAAATTAGTTAACTCATGACCACTGGGGAAACACTAATATGTAAAATAGTTTTTAGAGAGAAAATATATTAAGCACACAATAAGAATTAAAAACATATTAAGCACACAATAAGAACTCATTCATTTTTAACCATTAAGTACCAATTTAGTATACTAAAAATAATTAACAAAATAATTATCCCCAAAATCCACATGATAACAAGGAGTGGAAATGACACGGGATTGGGTAAAGGGGTAGGGATAGTAAGACTAAGGAGAAAGAAGGCTTAGGGGAAAGGGACTTAATCAAAATTTCTATTATAGAATTTTCCACAGCATGGGCATCCAGTAACTACTTAGAGAGTTTCTTTGCTTTTGTATTTAATTCATTAACTTCACCAGATAATTTTGCCACTTTTACATGGAGTTCTGCATTTTTTAATATTAGTGCTTTAGAAGCACCTGGTCTCTCAGAAGCTAGCTACTTATTTTTCAATTTTAATTACATTATCTTCGCATCTATTGCATCTAACTTGATCCTCAATTCTTTTATTTCTTTTCTTAAGCATTCCTGAGCAAGCAAAAGTTCAAATACTTGGGACACAGTTCCCATTTTCTCTCTGTGTACTCATTTTCTACCAAAGCAGTTAGAGTCAACTTATGTTTTGCTATTCTAGGAATTCCTCTAGTCCCAACTATTCTAAAATAATTAAAGACCCTATTTAGTAAGTACCTATAGGGCATTCAATGTCTTCCTTCTTTATCAAGAATTATTTTCTTCATGTGGTTAATCATAAAAGAAGATAGGTTAATTAATTCAAAATTATATAGGCATTCTATCAAGAATAGATCAGCCTCAGATGCAATGGTAGTTTTCCATGATCTTGGCAACAAGACTTTGTTGATGAATTCTAATACTAGCTGAAACTCATATTTCATGAATATCTTTTTCATAGCCATTCTAGATGTTCCTCCCATCTTAAAGGCATTGATTATAAACTTAGTTATGGGTTGTTTCTTTACAACTATCTTGACTCCAACTATCCAATTTCTCAAACAAGTGTATCCATCCTTGATGCTTGACATATTCAACCAATTCAATCATCCCAAGTGTCTTATTCATTTTTGGATCAACCACTCTTCCTGATAGGACTCTCTGTGTTTTTACTATTTTATTTCATTGGTTTTTAGCCACATTCTATTCTTTTTTCTCCTGTTTGCTTCTCCTAGGACTAATACTTACTTCGCCTACAACAGTTCTTTTTCAATTGGGACTAGGTCCCTAAAAAATTTCCTTTCTTTTTACTACTATATGTTTCTGCCTCATCTTTGCTAGACTGCCAAATTTTAAACTGAAGGACCAGGTCCTTCCAATAATATCAACTTCCATATTTCTTTTCTCAGCAACCTCTGCAGCAATATATTTCTCTACAACTAAAGAAGCTTTCTTGGGTCTTCTTTGTTTAGTGGTAGACCATGATTTCGCCATTTTTACCGCAAAGTTCACTATATTTTTCTTGCCTCTACTTCCCCTCTATTTTTTCACAGTCCATGTCAATAACAGTTTATCCTCAACCTCCCCATCTTCCTCATTTTAAGGTGATGACACTTTATTTTCTTTATCCAATTCATCCATTTTTCCTAGTACCTATTTTTCTCCACTAACTGAGTTGTTATGTGAAAGCAGAAGTAGGTTCTTAGTTACCTAGTTTTTATTATAGAAACTATCAACCTTTTGAATTGGTATTTCTTTACCAAATAATTAAGCAAAAATTGTGTTTAAATCTAAGAAAGTAAGTGAACTAGGTACTAGAGGGATTTTAGAAAATTCATCTTTGTTGGGTTCATCAGTCAAAATAGGGTTTTGAGATTTTACAGATTGTTTTGAAGCTTCCAAGAAAGAGGGAATTTTGGGTTGAGAAGATTTTTGGTCAATGTGAGAGCTAAGACTTTGAATTGAATTCTCTACCATGAATGGCTGACCATAAATTTCTAAAGCAAAGGAGAATTTTGTGGGGACTAACACATTTACAGGTTTTTGATCGAGGAAGAAAAAGTTAGCTTAGGTTCTTGTTGGGAGCTCAAGAAAGTGTTTTCTTTGGTTAATGATCGATTAGAGTATTCAATTATAGAATGTTCAGGTTAATCATCTAGACTTTAATCTACTTTGAAATGTTTAGCTAGAATTATAGAAGAAGGAATATCAGCCATTTTGATTTTGAAAAAAAAAGTGAGGGTAAGGGACCAGTTTGGTTCATAGTAAATGATCTATTTTGGAAGATAGACTAAATTAGTTGAAGAAGAATGTAAGATATTTTGATTTAGTGAGTTTAGAGAAGAGACCATTGTCACTGAAAGATGTTAAATGATCTATTTTGGAAGATAGACTGAATTAGTTGAAGAAGAATGTAAAAGAGTTTGATTTAGTGAGTTTAGAGAAGAGACCATTGTCACTGAAAGATGTTCCTTCTAAAATGACATATTTGATCCTAATAATTACACCTCTTCATTTTTCACCGGAGTTGATGGCTTATACACAAAGATAAGAAACACATGGCCTTTCAGATAATATTTTAAGATTATTGAAGCATATTGTAATGGTACTAACCTAAGATATAGGACCAAGTCCTTCTCTTTCTTGAATGAATTATCAACTTATGTTTTCTTCAACTAAATTTTCCCAAAGTTTTCCCCATGGGGGTATACCTGTGAGGATATGACACTGAGTTAGAACAAACGGCACTTAGCTTATCTTGGATACCAGTCTCCAAAACATATCCATTATTGGAAAGAGAAACTAATTCTTATTATAGGTCAGGTTAATTTGACCATTTCTTTCTTCAGTCTTTTGACTCTCACACTCTTCTTTCTTTAATCTAAAAGGATTCCTCCCTTTTTAATTTATTCTTCAAAGCATTCTTACTTGGATAATCCAAGGAACAGGTCTTTGAAATCAATTTTTCACAATAAGACACCTTTACTTGAAGTGTCTTTGAGAGAGAGAACATAGTCAAACCTTCTATCATTAAGCTTTGAACCCTTTCAATAAATGACTTATCCCTAACTACAATTTACTTCCCATGCCTGGAATCATGACCAACAGTTAAATTTAGGAACCTACTTAAGTTTGAGTTCCCAGTAGAAGGATAATGATGTGATCAAATTTTTCTTAGCCCATCTAGGCAGTGCTAGCTTCCTCTTCACCTTTTATATACTCTCGAAGCCCTTAGGATGTGCATTCTCCTACTAAATATATTCATTATTTCTTATTTTTTTATTTAACCAGTGCTGACATCTTTATTTTAAATGTCCATCTCTTCCACAGTGAGTGCATAAAAATTTGTGCCCTTTACTTTTATCATCATGACAGTCTTTCCTTTAGACTCAACAGGTTGGAATTTTCCTTGATAGCCAAGTCCTCTACTATCATTAACACATTGACTCATCAAGTCTGAAAGGACCAGTGAGAAAGTAGTCTATTTGAGAGACTTGTTCAACTCTTCATTTAAGCAGACCAGGTCCCTCTCAAACTCTTCATTCCTGTGAAGTGAAGACATAAGGGTTTTTGATAATACCTCAGCCTTTATTTAATATCAATTTAAAGCCATGAAGCTTCTTTATTCCTTTTTCATCTACCTCCTTTACCTTTTTCAAACTATACTTGGATTTTTAGATTTTATTGTTGTGAACAACTCTTCGGTTCTAAAAATTTGGAGAGTTAAAGTAATCATCTCATGCTCTTGATTCTCTACTTTTTCTTCTAAGTCATTCTTCTTAGTAGTTAGTTTACATACAGATTCTATCAACACACTATCAAGCATATTTATCCTTTTAGCAGAGTAGTTACCTAGATTATCCATAATATAAAAAAGAGTTACCTCTTTTTCTTTTTCATCTTCTGAGTTTGCTATGAATGCAAATAGAAAATCATAGATAACAAGACTGTCTTCCACTTCTAGCATAGAAATATTTCCAAACTTCTCATCTTCATCAAGTTCACTAGAAGAATCTTCCGATATAATCAGAGCTTGCTTTATAGCATACTCAGCTGCAGCTTTCTTCACTCTTTGTAATTACCAAAAACCATTTGATGAAGATGCATCTCTTTTATTTTATAGCTGAGTGATAATTAGGGCTGAAAGATCATTGGACTAGCAATCCTAATCAGTACAAAATAGCACCTGGAAGTTTTGTTACATAAGAGGATAAAACTGTACACACAATGTGTGCCAGCTATACTGTACCTTGCACATCTTGAGACCTGGTCCCTTGCATTTATCTACTCATATAAAAACTATATATAGCAGTAATAACTTTACTACAAGCCTAACTTGAAAACTCTGCCAAGACTCTCTCAACACTGATTAACTCTAACCAGTATCAGGCTTAGATAACTCTACCTAAGCACTCTCAAAGAAAAAAATTACTCTTATAGAATGAGTAATTCAATTACAACCCATGATTAAAGTCAAGAACATTTTCACTATCAGTACACAAGGACTAAGACTTGAGATAAAATTGAGTTTTTTCCTTTTTCTCTCTTTACTCTTTTGAATTTGCAAAAACCAGCAATTGAGAAGCATTCTTTTCCTTTTATAGTAGAGTGATGATTAGGGTTAAAATGAAACTATACCGGGTGTCCTTAATAGTACAAGAAGCACCTGCACAGTTTGTTACACTAGATGACAAACTATACAAGCGCGTGCCAGTTGTACTTTATCCTTGAAGATCCAGGGACCTATTCTCTTATTGTAAGCTGCTCATCAACAAAAAAAATATAACATATTTATATTTACATTATCTAGTTCGACAATTTCCTACTAAGTACGATGTGTTGGTATTCATATTACACTTCTGCAGCCTACAGATCATAGTACGGGGTCTCACCATTATTATGAGCGTCGTTCAGAACAGCTATGGTTCAGATACTTGGGGTGAGCTCTTGGAGTTCAGATTATTACTATTCTCCCTCTTATGTACTAGACTAATCTCTATATTTTATTCAGAGATGGGTAGTATCAGTATATTTATTTAGCACTTTATTTTGTATAATTATTATATTAAAAGCTCTTGTACTTATTTCACTAGGTTTTGGGGCTATTATATATATACACACACACACACACACACCAAGTACACAGAAGCGAACTCCCTAAAATAAAGAGGGTAAAATATGGGGAAAGAGGAAAAGGAAAGAAAGAAAGTTAGTTAATCTAAAATATAAAATACAGGTATATAAATGTAATACAACAAATAAATTAGCTGAGGCTAACCATATACTAAACAATGCAATTAATGAATTAAAGTAAGTGGTTATGCCAACCACAAGTAATAAGTGCAATAAAAGACAAGTTAATAAAGTAATGAAAAGACACAATTGGAAAAATTGAACTTGATATTAATATCAAAGGTAAATTTCAAAGATACAAGAGAGAGAGAGAGAGCAAACTCTAAGCAAGATTTATAGTGAGAGAAAGCTTCTTCCAAAGAAAACAATGTGTCATTCTCAAGTGGAGAAGTAGGATATTATAGCCAAAAATTCACTATAGTAAAAGTACTATAATGTTGGTACCGTAACACCTTTAATTATTTCCACAGTGAAACTACAGTAACACCCATAATGATTTTTCAGCAATTGGTTGTTGATGTCATCCATGACATCAATATTGATGACAAATTAATGATGTCCAATTGACTAAAAATCTTATTCATCGTTTGTGTCAGACTTTTTCTTTGAATATTGACCTCGGCATTAATTTGTTAGAGGATTTTCTCCATCTATTGAATAAAATCTCCTCTATTACTTGACTTTGTGAATTGTGCAGTTGCAATTGATTTTTGTTGTAAAAATGAGATTTAGGTAGAATTCATTGGAGCCAGATATCCAGGGTTGCATCGAAATCATTTTTCTATGTTCGACTCATAAGCCTCCATTAAATCTAATTTTTGTACCACTTGCAATGGCCTTGGAATGCTAGCCATGGAAGACCTTTTTAACTCTCTGGCTTGTGGAAGGTAACTTTTTTGTGAAAATATCCACGGAATATTAAACCTCTGAGAAAATTGTAAAGTAGAGGAACTTGGTGATCATTATAAATTTTTTGTGTAAATTATTCATATCCTTCTCAGACTAGGGAGAAAGGAACTCAAACTTGTGACCATAAATTGGCCACCATTGGTGTAGTAATTGCTGAGGAAATTTAAAAGACGGTTGCTTTCCCTAGAGAAAAAACCAAGAATATTTGTTAGTCTTGTTTTGAAAGGTGAATGAATTCATCCATTCTCTTTATAGTCAAAATAGTTATAATATTAGGGCTTCAGTAAGCCTTTGATATTTTATTAGGTGTATACCCCATTCTTTGGACGAGATTATTTTGTTAATCCATACTGTGGTATGAGTAACATAAGATTGTGTTTGATTATATTTGTAAGGTTTGAATAAACAACACTTAGTATTCGTGAGGATAAATTCATAAAATTTCTAAGTGTAGGTAGGAGATTTCAGGATAAATTTTGCTAATAGGCTAAGTATTTACTTAGCTACCTCTTGGAGGTTGGAATGCAAATTTGGGTTCAATTTAGATCAGTGGGTAAACACTATCATTTTTAAAATAAGTTGGATCATTCGAGAAGGATCCTTTACTAGAAGTAATTAGTTGTGGTATCGGCAAAGAAATTGTTTTACCTGGTATAGGATAAACATTTGAATTATTTTGTGAAAAATTAATGGTGTTTTCTACCTCCACTGTATCTTTTATGATGCTTTTTACAACCACAGAATGAGAAGATTATTTGTGGCTAGAGGTCTCCGCTTTTGAAAACATTTGTAAAGGTCGAAAAATCTCTTATCAAATCCTTCTTGCTGGCACTTGTTATGGTTATTTGATCTTTAAGACCCATAAGTAAGCAACATTGTTTGAAATTATCTTCCATCCATGGGACAAATACTATTTGGGCCAACTGGGTTTCTTCTTCTTCTTCAACCAAATTAGCCTATTTTTTGGGGTTGGAATTTGGTATTGAAGTTGGACTCATTTCCATTATATAGGATTAAGTTATTCCCTACATGGCATAGTCAGCTAGGTTTGATATCTTGGCTGGTTTGCTTCAGCCGTTGTAGTTGAAGTTGCTTTGATACAACAATAATTTTTTATTGTGAGGTAACATTTTTTTGGATGTTCTCTTACAAGGATGGAAGAGCTGAAATTTGTGGAGGTACAATAATTTTTTCTTTCTTTTTCTATTCATTTTATCTTCCCTGCAAGAATTCCCTTATAAGAAAGTCTGGGATAGAGTTGGAGCTTCCTTTAATATATTCAATATCAAAATCAAAAATAGATAAAATAGCTTGTCATCAGGCAAATATGCTTAGAGGCTAGGTTTTGTACATCTTTTTATAAAACAGATTTTGCAGCCTTATAATCTATCCTTAGTAAAAAATTAATTTAATAAATCATCTTGAAATTTATGCATAACCCAATTGCTAAAATTTCTTTTTTAATAGTTGGATAGTTTTGTTGAGATTTATTCAAATGCTTAGAAGAAGATGCAATAATATGATCTTTATCATTCTTCTTTTGATTTAAAATGCCACCACAACCTGGTCCAATGCATTTGTTTCAACTATTTTGAATGTAGAAGGGTCAAGGAGGGATAGGAAAAGGAGATATTTTGCCTTTAATTTGATTTCTTTAACAACATTGTTGTGGATGTAAGTCCACAGTGGAGGAGAATTTTTCAACCTGTCATGGAGAGGCTTTAATAGATTGTTAAGTCTAAGAATACAATCCACTATATAATCGACGCATCCTAAAAACCTTTGGAGTTATGTTTTTATCTAGAATTTGATTGGGAAATTTATCATCAAATTGAATGTATTATTAAATCGGAGTAATAGTACCCTGATGGATATTAAGCCCGAGAAATCTAACATTGACCTGGAAAAGACTACTTAATTTTGGACAAAACTAAGCCATTTTCCCTTATGACATTGAAGAAAACTCCCAAGTGTTTAGAATATTAGTCAATCCTAGTGGAAAACACTAAGACATCATAAATATAGGATATTATGAAGTTTGATAAAGTATTAAAAATATCATGCATTATTTTTTGATATTCTGAAGGGGCATTTTTCAAGCCAAAGGGCATTACGTTCCACTCATATTGCTCAATTGGTACTGTAAACGCAATTTTATATCAATTGCTTGGATCAATATAGATTTGCCAGAACCCTGATTTTTTATCAAATTTTAAGAAAATTGTGGCAGCAAAAAGTCATTGGAATAGAACTTTTTTTTTGGAATTGGATACCTAATCCATTGAAGAGCAGCGTTTAAAGGCTTATAATTGATGAAAAATGTGGGAATTCTCGTTTGATTTCAGAACTTTTATTAACTTAAAAGCAGCACAACTCTAGGGGGATTTACTTGGAGAGATGAACTATTTTTTAAGAAGGTCATTGATTTACAGTTGGTCGTGGATTGTTAGTTCATTATTTATATGAATAGGTCGGGCTTTGGTAGGGATAGTTTTTTCATCAAAGTCAGGTTCATAAGAAAGCCTGACCATTTGCTTCTTGCGGTTCCAGAATGTTATTGATTAATTAGAATAGAGTTCTTTTTTGTTTCTTTTCATGGCCTGAATCTTAGATTGTAGGGGAGATTCCCGAAGCTGTTGTTTAAGCCTTCGAAATGCTATTTCTTCTTTGAGGAATTTAATTTTTGATTCTTTATTTTTTAGAAAGGAAAAAACTTTTAGAATGGGAGGTTTATCAAATGGGAGGAATATATTTTTTTCTTTAGTAGTTATTCGCACTTGAGTTACCCTGATTGGGATGAGTGTTTCAACAAAAGGAGTGCCTAGTATTACCGACCTATTTATATCCTATGCCAGGACAAAGGAGGTAAAGGATGAGAAAAGCAGATTTCCTAGGGAATTTCTTATTGCAACATTCGAAAGTTTGTAACTAATCCCTAGACTACTACAATTCGTGGCTCTAAGGGCTTCTTTAGTTTTTTTGAAGTATTTAGTAGGGATCATCCTTCTTTGACGCAATTGAGATCGGCACCTATATCGAACAAGGCAATATTATCCAGAATAAATGACATAATAATGATTAAGTTTATTCGAGTGTGCCATATCCTAACAAATATCCTTGTAATATAGCTGAGAAAATCTCCTGGTTTGACTTTTTGACCCATTGGATCAGTAGTGTATATCGAATGCAATTGTTCAACCTATGCAGAAAATTATTGAAGGACAAGTCAATCCAATCTTGTCTAGCTTTTATTTCCCTAACTTCTTCTTTAAGGAGCACTATTTTGATTAGAGATTTTGAATAGCTACTACCTTAGGTTTACTAGATAGAAAACGATTCAGAACATCGGTGATGGTATAAGTATTCGCTACTTGAGGATGAGAAAATGCACTAGACGAAGATGTGGAAGGTTTATCTAGAGTCTTTTTAAATTCGTCTAGATAGTATTTTTTTGATTAAAATCCTGTATATTACTTATCATTTCTAGGAGGAGATCTTGCTCTTTTGATAGAACATTGATCTCAGGTTTAACTTCTTGGCTAGACTAGGAGGATTCTAAGTCATCATTTTCAATTTGTTTAAACTCTTGTTCAAATTTGTCATTAGCACTATTAGAATCTCCACTTTCTTCTAGTAAGAGGTATTGGTTCTGGCTAAGGATAAAAACGTCAAGGTTAAGATTTCTAACCTTCCTAGATAATTTTCAATATTTGGCAATATGACCAGGTTTTCCACATCTGTAACATTTGTCATTTTTGGGGGCAGGAAGAGCCAATTTCGCTGTTGAACTCCATTTGAGATGAGATGATTTTGATTTTTTGGAAACATAAGTCTTAGTAGTAAAAACTTTCATTTTTGAGGTTGGTTTTCTATAAGCTTTCTTCCTACAAGGTGGTAGGCTAAAATGTTCACAAAAACTTCCTAAATCTCGTATGGTTTGTTCTATGCCTTTAGCTAGTTGCCTTAGTATCTTTTTTGTCGACAGATTTTTAGGAAAACTTGATGGATTAGACTTGTGAGCTGACCATACGTGATTTGCTCATAAGGGATGATATCACCTAAGTATTGGTATTGAAGTTCTTCTTTGACTAGGTCCCGAAGAGACTTAGACATCCATCAAGTAATTGTTCTTTCCAATATGGGAGATTTCCATCAGGTCTATGATAGATCCTTGTGAGGAAAGTCTTTATACCATCTAAAATCAGAAAGAATTTTGCACTTAAGATTATTAAGTATTTCAGAGGACCTTTCTCTAAAAATGTCTGGACTGCCTATAAAGGTTTTGATAATAGTATAATGTGCTTGTAGAGTCATCAATGGTCTCGCAATCCTTAAGAATTGGATCTCCCAGTGAGTCAACTGAGACACTTTCACGACCCAAACCAAGGCCTGGCTATAACGGGTATCTCAAGTCCACTGAGGACTGGAGACCATTCTCTTTGCCTAGTCAATCATAACACAATATAATATAACAACAGTATTCCAGAAGTAAAACAAGATAGATAAGTATGACTCAAAAGATGTCTAAGAATTCAGCAATGAATCGCACCTCCATAGTAATATCCACAAAGCCTCTAACCAACCAAATAACAATAAAAGTCAGGACATTACCCCAATAATAGCCAAAATAAGTCCAAATAAAAGAGTCAATAACATAAAGAAACCCAAAACATGAAATGAGATCTTTCGAAGTATGGAATCTCACCACTTCAAACTGACTCATGAGCTATTCTACAATCACCTAGTCACTGTGCAGGAAAAGTAGAAGTATTTCTAGTTCCTGCATTGCATGGGTATGCAATGTCCGAAAAAGGTTAGCGGGTTGAACGCTAGCATGTAACTCAGGAAAGGGAATAAAATAATGCCAAGTCAAAACTAGAATAAAATCCACAAGCATACAGTGTGCATACATACATACATATATATATATATATATATATATATATATATATATAAATGACATACTAGCTAGGGAACAAGGCTTAGCATGAAGTAAAACATTAGCCTAGACTATGTAGCTTAACCTTCATAATCAGTGGCACAAATAAATGCCGGGAAATCCACGACCCTTCGCCTATCCCTGATAATATATATATATATATATATGTATGTATGTATGTATTTGTAGATAGATATAGATATCAAGTGTGACACAAGCACACGATCATCAAGGCCAACCACCACGCTGACAAACGTGGGTTTCCAGTATAGGTCCTTCGGGACACCATCTACACAAACCCCTTTAAAGTCCAATTAAAAAATTTACACATTCCTATAAATTGAACCATTATTATCCATTAATGTATAAACTATTCGTATCGTCATAACAATAACATTTGTAAGCTATTATCATCATGCCCTTTCAATTATCATAGCTAGCGGGAATCCACAACCCCACAAGCTCCATTCATTCATTCATACGGGGGAATCCACGAACACCTAGGTTCAATTATTCATTAACTTGGGGGAATCCATGATCCCCAAGGTTCAATGATAAAATCGTTATTTTTCAATAGCATTTTATATCATGCAATGATTCCAAAAGTAGTTCAATAAGAATATTCTCATGTTCAAAGCAAGTTTCACAAGATTGGGTTGAGGTTATACCTATTCCAATATTCAACATAATCAAAGTTGAGGGAATCCATGACCCTATCCCAATTTCCCATGCCCATGCACCCAACAGTTCAAAATCATTAATTCAAATCATGAATAATCAATAGAAACCATAGGAAAAGCAATTCATTCATTAACGCTCAAAATCCCTCAACCCACATTCAAATCATCAATTTAAATCACATGAATACAATTGTAAATACATGCTATTAGCTAAAAAAGTTTTGGAGAAAGAGTGACATGCCTTAGACACACAAGGATTTGTGAGCAATTGGGAACTTGGTACCCGAAAGATGAACGTCTAATAAAATCCTTATGCTTTCTTGGGTTTTGAGTTTGAGAGTGTAATTGGGGAATTTTATCACGTAAAACTAAAAGGAATAGTCTATATTATGTTTAAGGGTCATACATAGGGTAAAAAAACCCCAACACCCCTCATCCCAAGGGAAAATAAAATAAGACAGCATGACTTTAACATAGCAGGGTGGCATGGACCTTATTACGGAGTCTAACCTCCGTGCCACGCTGATTATTACAGAGATTATCCTCCATGACACGCTGCCTATCACGGAGATTATCCTCTATGACACAGCGGTATCATGGAGGCATGCTTCCTCAAAACTTCAAAATAGCCCCGAACCCTTTCTGAAAATTCCAAAACTCTCCCAAGACTCCCTAATAACATATCTAAACACAATTTAAATCAAAAATCAATATTCCAAACACGGGATGGCCAAAAATAAAATGCTCAAAATTTTGAGGTTGTTACATTATCCCCCCTTAGGATCATTCAGCCCCGAATGATGAACTAGGATATGTATATCACAAAAAATAGCAAGAATACACCAAAATCAAATGAAAATTTAGAAAAGTAACAAGAGGAAAATGAAACTCATACCTTAAGCACTATTATTCAGAATGGGGAACAAGAATGGGTACTTGGACTTCATGTCCTCTTCAGCTTCCCAAGTAACTTTCTCAAACCTTTAGTTTCTTCATAGAACCTTTACTGAAACTATGTCCTTAGTCCTTAAACGATGGACTTGTCTTTCCAAGATCTCAACTGGGGCTTCCTCATAAGACAAGGAGTTTGAAACACCCATACTTTCCAAAGGAATAATCAAAAAAAGATCGCCTGCAAACTTATTCAACATCGAAATATGGAAGACCGTATGAATGAAACCCAAACTAGAAGACAAATACCATTCATAGGCCACACTACCCACTCTTTAAAACCAAATACGAACCCACATAACAGGGGCTGAAATTTCTCTTCTTCCCAAATTGCATTACTCCCTTCATGGAGACACCTTCAAGAACACCCAATCACCAACATCAAATTCTAACTCTCTTCTCCTTATGTTCGCTAGGGCTTTTGGAGACTTCTGGCGGTCTTAAGGTTATCCCAAATCACCTTTAAAATTTCTACATCTTGATGAACCAAGTCAGGAACAAACAATCCAGCCTCGCCAACCTCGAACCACCTAATAAAAGATCTACACCTTCTACCATATAAAGCCTTAAATGGAACTATGCCAAGAATAGAGTGATAGCTATTGTTATAAGCAAATTCGATGAGAGGAAAATAATCAAACCAAGTACCACCAAAATTAATCACACAAACCCGAAGCATAGCTTCCAATGTGTGAATGGTCCTTTTTGCCTGTCTATCCTTCTGCGGGTGAAAAACGGTACAAAGGTTTACCTTAGTGCCCAAACCGCTATGAAACGAACACAAAAAATGCAATGATAAATGAGTACCACGATAAAAAATGATAAGAACTGGAGCACCATACAACTTACAATCTCCTGAATGAAAAGATTAGCATAATCATCAGCCGAATAATTAGTTCTCACAGGAAAAAAATTAGTGAACTTAGTCATTCTATCCACGATGACCCAAATCAAATCAAATTGACTGCAAGACCATGGAAGCCCGATAAAAATATCCATATCAATCACTTCCCATTCCCACATGGGTAACTCAATCTCTTGGGATAGCCTATCGGGCCTTAGGTGTTCCACATTCACTTATTGACACACCATGTGCTTAGCCACAAAATTGTTCACGTCTCACTTCATATTACCCTATATAAATTTCCTTTAAGTCATGATACATCTTTGTCGAACTAGGATGAACCGTATACTACGACTCATGAGCCTCGGCCAGAATTTTTCCTTGCAACCCATTCATATCGGGAACACACAACCTTTCTTGATACCTCAAGATACCATCATTACCAATCTCAAAAGCTATAACTTTCTGTTGGCCCACATCATCCTTGATCTGCATCAAGATAGGATCCAAAGCATGCTTCTCATTTACCTTAGCACAAAGAGATGACTTCGTTACCTCTTGAACAAACACACCTCTATCTTCAAAGTCTAAAAGACAAACCCCATGGTAAGCCAAATGGTGAATATATTTAACCAATCCATATTTCTCAATATCTATATGAGATAGACTCCCTATAGATAACCTGCTAAGAGCATCAGTAACTACGTTAGCTTTACCTAGATGGTAATAATGACTCATGTCATAATCCTTGAGAAACTCAACCTATCTTATTTGCTTAAGATTCAACTCCTTCTGGGTGTTCCATACTACAGGCTCTTATGATCAGAGAAGATGTCAACATGAACCTCATACAAATAGTGATGGCAGATCTTTAAAGAAAACACTACAACCAACAACTCTAAATCATGTGCCGGATAATTCTTTTCATGAACTTTCAGCTGCCTAGAAGCATAGGCCACAACTTTGCCATGCTGTATCAACACACAACCCAGTCCCATACGAGATGTATCACAGTAACCAACAAATCCATCAATACCCTCGAGTAGGGTTAAGACTAAAGCAGAAGTCAACTTATCCTTCACTTCTCTAAACTTCCCTCACAAGTATCTAACCACATAAACTTTACCTTCTTCTGAGTTGGCTGTATCCATGGAGCAACAATTGAAGAGAACCTCTCCACAAACTTCCTATAATACCCAGTCAAACCCAAAGAGCCCTGAATATTGGTTGGAGTAGTGGGTCTAGGCTACTTCTTAACTGCCTCAACCTTCTGTGGATCCACCATGATCCCTTCACTAGAAATAACATGACCCAAAAAAGGCACCGCATTCATCCAGAACTCACACTTAGAAAACTTCGCATACAATCATTGATCCTTAAGGATCTACAATATTAAACAGAGGTGATCGACATGATCCACCTCACTCTTGGAATACAACAGAATATCATCTATAAAGACAATGATGAACAAATCCTATAACTGAAACAATACATAATTCATAAGATCCATAAATTCTATCGGGCCATTTGTCAACCCAAATGACATAACCAAGAACTCAAAATGTCCATACCGGGTGCGGAATACAGTCTTAGAGATATGCACCTCCGTAATCTTCAACCGACAATAACCCGATCGAAGATCAATCTTAAAAAAGCACTTAGCACCTTGGAACTGGTCAAATAAATCATCAATTCTTGGAAGAAAGTACTTATTCTTCATATTCACCTTATTTAGCTGGCGGTAATTAATACACTTTCAAAGGGACCCATCTTTTTTATGAACGAAGAGCATAGGAGTACCCCATGGAGAAACACTAGGGCGAATAAAACCCGCATCAAGGAGATCTTTCAATTGCTCTTAAGCTTCCTCAACTCAGCTGGAGCCATTCTATATGGAGGGATAGAGATAGGATGAGTGTCCGGGAGTAGATCGATCACAAAATCAATTTTGCTATTAGAGGGACACCAAAAAGATCATCAGGGAAGACCTCAGGAAATTCATTAACCATAGAAATGGTTTGTAATGAGGGTCACTCCGAATTAGAATCTTTAATTTGGACCAAATGATAAAGACAACCCTAAGAAATTAACTTCTTGTCTCTAAGATAAGCTATGAACCTTTCCTTAGTCACTAGGGAACTTCCTTCCCACTCAATAACCTGCTCATTGAGGAATTTAAAAATGACCTTATAGGTCCGATAATATAAAGAGGCATAGCACGAGTGGAGCGAATCCATCCCCAAGATAATATCGAAATCAACTATATCTAACTCTATCAAGTCTACCAAACTCTCCCTACTATGGAAAAACACCAGACAACCCCTACAGACTCTCCTAGCCACAATAGAGTCACGTACTTAGGTAGAATAAAGAAGGGATCTGAAATATACCCAAGACTGAAACCAAAATAAAAAGCCACATATGGAGCCACATAAGAAAGAGTAAACCTCATATCAAGTAGATAATATACAGCGTGAGGGAAAATTTATAACGTACCAGTAATGACATCAGGATATGCCTTTGACTCTCGATGAGTGGAAAGAGTATAAGGATTATTTTGAGAAGGGTCGAAACTAGTGGTGACACCCTTTGGTGCAGGAGCTGATGAAGAGGCAACTAGAACCTTGTTAGCTCTAGAAGCAACCTTATCTAGACAATGTCATTGGAAATGCCTTGGATGACCATAATTATAGCACCGATTCCTCCCCTCGTCATATTGACCATAATGCAACTGCCCATCAAATGTACAAAGAGGATAGGATGGGAATGACTAAGCTGCACCAACCTGGGACTGGGCACCTTGTGCCCTAAACCCACTGTCAGCTTGAAAACATTGATCACCTGATGGCTTAGGATAGGGAGTGCCAGCCATCCAATAGGAACCCAAATTGCCCAACTTCTTTTTAGGCCATTTTCCACCATCTCTACCGCCCTGATAATGACCTCCATCTTAATTTAAATACTAAAACTTCTTACTCTACCTCTCTCCCATCTTTACTTACTTTTTTTCCTCTTCAACTTACTGCATATACACTACAAGTCTAAAGATGTCCATATCTTTTTTTAACAAGGTGGCCTTGCTATCTAAAATTAAATCATAGGACAAACCAGAAGCAAATTTTCTTATTTTAGCCCTCATGCTAGACACCAACTCCGGACCATAACGAGACAGCTGGTGAAATTTTAAGGCATACTCCTTCACAGTCATTTTTCCTTGCTTAAAGTTCATGACCTCCTCAGATTTGCCTTCCTCAACTCTTAAGGAAAGAAGCGGTCCATAAAGACACTAGAAAAGTCATCCCATAATATCACCTCTTCATCAAAATCCCTAGATTAATTCCACTCTTCATTCTATTGCTATGCTGCATCCTTAAATTGATAAGCAACAAACTCCACAACCTCTACATCAGTAGCATGCATTACTCAAAAGATATTCTTTGTCTCATTTATGAAACCTTGAGAATCTTCCTCAACCTTAGTGCCAGTGAAGATCGAAGGATTTAACCTCATAAACTGCCTAACTGGAGTAACCTTCAAAGAAATCACAGCAGTACCAGCAGGACCTAACTAACATGACTGCAATGTCATGAACTAGGTCAATAGATGAATAGAATAGTGGAACACAACATTAGTAATATCTTTGAGAGATGACTGAGTAGGAGTGCCGCCAGCGAGAGAAGGATCTATGAATATTGGTGGAACTCCAAGGGGGCAGTCAGAAGTAGAGACCCTAGATCGGGACTACACCCCATACGTAGGATGAGTTTCATCCATATTGTCCTCAGGCAGGACAGATAAGGTTCCACGAGTATCAGCTCTTCTTGGATACATGATCTGAAAAGGTGAATAAACGATAATTAGGGGGGATTCAAGACATTAAAGTCTATAGCTAGAAAATAGAACAAGAAAGGGAAAAAATACTAATGCCTCATAGCCTCTCTTTTATAAGTGTGGCACGCTACACACCCATAAAATAGACTCTACTTGACATGTCTTTGTGGACACCCAATTCACTCTGAACCTAGGCTTTGATAACAACTTTGTCATGACTCAAACTAGGGCCTGGACATGATGGGTATCTCAAGTCCACCGAGGACTGGTGACCACCCCCTTTGCCTAGTCAACCAGAACACAATATAATATAACAGAGAAATCTAAATGTAAAATAAGATGGGTAAGTATAACTCAAAAGAAGTCTAAAAATTCAACAACCAATCCCCAGTCCACAGTAATATCCACAAAGTCTCTAACCAACCGAACAATAAAAAGAGTTGGGATATGCCCTCGACAATAGCTAAAATAAGTCCAAAGAAAAGAGACAATAATATAAAGAAACCCAAAACATGAAATAAGGTCTTCCAAAGTATAGAAGGTCACCACTTCAAACTGACTCACAAACTATCCCACAATTACCTAGTCACTGCACAGGAAAAGTAGAAGTATGTTCGATTCTAGAATCATGTGGGGATACAACATCTAAAATGGTTAGCATGTTGAGCACTAGCATGTAACACAGGGAAGAGGATAAAATAATGCCAAGTCAAAGCCATAATAAAATCCATAGGCACACACCGTATATATACATATATATATATATATGACAGGCTGGGATAGGGAACAAGGCTTAGAATAAAGTAAGACATTAGCCTAGACTATGTAGATTAACCTTCATAGCAGTACAATAGTCTATATGGGCCCCAGCTTTCTCTCTCTTTGGTCGATCCTCAGTACGTGTTAGCTGCATGAACTGGAAGCGCCAAGGAAGGCTGGGGAATCCATGACCCTTTGCCTATCCTTGACAAAATATATATATTAAGTGTAACACAAGCACACAGTCATCAAAACCAGCCCTCACTCCAGCAAATGTGGGTTTCCAGTATCAATCCTTCGGGACCTCCACCTTCACAGCTAGTTGCACCCTTTTAAGCCTAATTAAAACATTTACCCATTTTCATAAATTAAACTATTACTATCCATTAAGGCATACACTGTTGGTATCGTCATACCAACTACACTTACAAGCTATTATTATCATTCCCTTTCAATTATCATAGCTAGGGGTACTTCGCTACCCCGAAAACGCGAATCATTCATTCATATGAGGGAATCCATGACCCCCTAGATTCAATTATTGATTAACTTGGGGGAATCAACGACCCCCAAGGTTCAATTATAAATATGTTTTAATAGCCTTTTATATCATGCAATGAATCCAAAAGTAGTTCAATATGCATATTCTCTTGTTCAAAGCAAGTTTCACATGATTGGGTGGAGGTTATACCAATTCCAATATTCAACATCGTCAATGTTGGGGGAAACCCATGACCCCCATCCCAATTTCCCATGCCCATGCACCCAATTGTTCAAAATCATTAATTCAAATCATGAATAATCAATAGAAACCATGGGAAAAGAAATTCATTCATTAACGCTCAAAATCCCTCAACACATATTTTTTTATTACATACCCAGTGTATTCCGACATAGTAGGGTCTGGGGAGGGTAAAGTGTATGCAAACCATACCACTACCTTAGGTGAAGTAGAGAGGCTATTTTCGATAAACCCCCAACTTAGGATCGATAATAGTATACCAAACACAAAAGATAAGTGCATATAAACTAGTACAGTACATAAAATAAACTAATAGTATAACAAACACCAAAGATAAATGGATATAAATTAGTACGGTAAGCAAAATAGCCACACGATAATACTACAGCCATAACACCACAAAAAACAAACTCCAGACACAACAAAATGCTCTCTTACTATTATCGACACACTCTCACGCCCTAACCCTCTACCCTAATCCACATCTTCCACACCTTCCTATCAAGGGTCATGTCCTCCATAAGCTATAATTGTTCTATATCATGCCTAATCACCTCCCTTCAATATTTCTTTAGTCTACCTTTACCTCACCTAAAACCATCCATATCCAGTGTCTTGCACCTACGCACTGGGTCATCAAAGCCCCTCCTCATCACATGCCTGAACCAACATAACCTCACTTCTCACATCTTGTCCTCTACCGAGGAAAACCCCACCTTCTTCTAAATAATATCATTCCTCACTCTATGTTTTCTGGCATGTCCACACATCCATCACAACATTTGTATCTCCACCACACATTTAAATCATAAATTTAAATCATATGAATATGATTATAAATATATGCTATTAGCAAAACATGTTTTGGGAAAAGAGTAACATGCCTTAGACACACAAGTATTTATAACCAATTGGGAACTTGTAACCCATAAGATGAACGTACGATGAAATACTTATGCTTTATTGGGGTCTAGAGTTTGAGAGTGTAATTAGGAATGTGATCACTTAAAACTAAAAGAAATATGATATATTATATTTAAGGGTCGTACATAGGTGAAAGACCCCAACACCCTTCATCCCAAGGGAAAATAAAATAAGATAACACGACTTTAACATAGCGGTGGGGCACAGACCTTGTCACAGGAGGCTAACCGCCATTGTACGTTGCTTATCATGGAGATCATCATCCATTGTACGCTACCTATCATACAGTTTATCCTCTATAAAACGGCAGTATCAAAGAGGCATACTGCCTTGAAACTCCAAAATTGCCTCAAACCCCTTCTAAAAATTCTAAAACTCTCTTGGGACTCCCTAACAACATATCAAAACACAATTCAAGTCAAAAATCAATGTTTCAAATATGGGAAGGATAAAAATAAAATGCTTGAAATTTTAAGGGTGCTACAGACACTGTGGAAGATATTTTGTTTATCTTCCTCACTAAGATGGGTATCCCACCATCGTTTAAGCTGGTATGTGAATTTGACTACAAAGACAAAGGTAGTAAGTTAATTTGAGCATTTATGAGTAGTTCTGTAGGCAGTGCCAACCATTGTCATCTGTTGAAGTTCTGACAGGATATTATACTTAGAACAACCATCTATATTCCATTCATAGATATTATTGATGTTGTAATTATTTTACATAACATCATGTTTCTACTCTAATGCTACATCTAGATGGATAGCTCTAGGTTAATAAATTTTTTATGGCTTATGCCTACTGGAAAATTTAGTTTTGACAGGAGCTATTTCTAAAGGTACTTCTTTTCTTGGTTGACTGTCCTTTGAACAGCTTTGTTGAAGTACACCAACTATAGTAGATGATGTGCTACATAGGGTATTAGGAACTACAGGGTTGAAGGAATTCTCAATTTGTTTGATTCTTCATTGAAGATAAAAGAGTTGTGGAAAAGGTTTTGAATTGTGAAATTGGAGTTCTCTAGTAAAGGTTCTAGGGATCTCATCAGGTTTGAGTAACAGAATCAAAGTGGAAAGGCCTCTGATGGTTTAGGAGTTAGATATGGTTTCGAAATCAAATATTCACCAAGAGTATGAATATACTTATTTGTATGATTATTTTGTACAAAAAGGTTTCTAATATCTTTGCTAGTAATTGGTTTGTTTTAAGCTTTTTTTTTGAAAGGTGAAGCAATGACTGAGCTATCAGTGTGAGAAATAGTAAAACCCTATGAGGGAGGAAGTTTAGCGATTAATTTTCCATTCTATTGAAACATTAATTGATTTTGAAAAAGGAAAATCTAATTGATGATACTTTCCATAGGCCTCAAACCATTCAATAAAATTAATTTATTTTTGGACAGAATTTAAAATTTTATAATAAATTTATTGGATACTATTTCTTTCATTCTTTTTGAAATTATTAAAAAACCAAGTTTCTTTTAAATATTTTTAGATGAACAAAACTCTGTTCTAAGTGTTTCTTTATAATATGAAAGTATTGACTTAAAACCCCTAACTCTCTTTCTAAAGTCGAGTAAGTTGGTGATTGGGGTTGGTTATCAAGCATTTTAGTTGGAGGTGCTTCCACCGAATATTTGACCTATGGTATCCTAGACTAGAAGTTAACAACCTTGATTCTAGAAAGGAACAAGAAAATTTTATTCTTAGCAATTCATGTTTCTAGAAGAATTACTAGGGAGCTAGAGACCCTCTGTCTAAGAGATCTCTAGAAGATGAGAGAAATAGTTCCTATAGAGAACTATTGGATCTAAGAAATTGTAGTATTCTTAGGTTTTTCTACTGTAGTTGCATCCTAAAACAGCTAATTTTGAGGTAAGGATACTTAGTTCCAAGAGATTAGCTTGGGAACCGATGAGTGAGATCATTGAATATCAATTTAGAAGAGGACAGTTTCTCCTTTATAGCACTTTTCATAGCTCCGGGTCCAAAGGAAGTATACATGGCCTTATACTAAATTTTGTAGATAATTTCTATTGGGAGATATCCAGTTTTTTTCATATAGTTAGATGTCTTAATATTGAGTGTTAAAGCATCTAATATATTTAGATCTTTTAAGGATACAGTAAAATTTGGAAAACAATCAAAATAAATTGGACCATTACAAAGGTTGATTTTGACCATTCCTGGTAAGGAGTCATTGAAATCTAGAAATATCGAGTCCCTAAGACAAAGGAAAAGTAAGGTATGCAAACCTTCTCGAGAAAAGGGTTTAGTTGCTATTTGGACTAAATCAAAATAGAGGTAATTGTACTTACTCCTACATCTTTTTATAGCCCTAGGGTTAAAAAGTTTGACATCCTCGTGATCTGATTCAAAAAAAATGGTTTGTTGAATGGTGGAAATATGGTAGTCACTTTCTGAGAGCACCATCTAGAAGAAGCTTTATAAATTTGATTTTGAGGATGTTTAGGAATTTACCAATTATTAATTGATTGCTGCAAATCAGAGAAGCTAATCTCTTATTTGAGCTTTGAATTAGGAGAATTATAGGAAGTTATAGAGGACGAAGAGGATGGAGAATTTTCAGAAGGAGAAAAGAAGGGAAGGAGGTTAAAATAAAGAGGTGGCACAAAATTGGACCCCCTAAAAGAAGGTAAAATACGAGGAAGGAGGAAAAGAAAAGAAAGCAAGTTAGTTAATCAAAAATGTAAATGATGAAAGTATATAATTTTATGCTATAAATAAATTAGGTGATGGGGAAGACCATATGCTAAATGATGCAATTAATTAATTCAAGTAGGTAGTGGTGTCAACCATAAGTAATAAGTACAATAAAACACAAGTTAATAAAGTAATGAAAAAGACATAATTGAAAAAGTTAAACATTGATATTAATATCAAAAGTAAGTTTCAATGATACAAAGAGAGAGAGAGAGAGAGAGAGAGAGAGAGAGAGAAAACTCTAACTTAAATTTCTAGTGAGAGAGAGAGCTTCTTTCAAGGAAAATAATGTGTCCTTGTCAAGTGGAGAAGTAGGCTATTTATTTCTAAAAATTCACTACAGTAAAGTGCTACAGTGTTGCTACAGTAACTCCCACAATAATTTTTCAGTAATTGGCTGTTGATGTCATGCATAACATCAATATTGATGACATATTGGTGTTGTCAAATTGTTTGAAAATCTTCTTCATCATCTATGTCAAACTTTTCCAATAAATGTTGATTGTTGGAAACCTTAGCTTTGATTTGTTGGAGGATTTTTTCCATATATTGAATAAAATCTTCTCTGTTATCTGACTTCACCAATTGTGCAGCTGCAATTGATTTTTGTTATAAAAATGAGATTTGGGCAGCATTCATTAGAGCCAGATATCCAAGGTTTCATCATAATTTTTTGTATATTTGGCAAATAAGCCTTCGTTGAATCCCAATTTTTATACCATTTGTATTGGTTTTGGAAAGCTAGCCATTGAAGCTTTTTTTGTCCCTCCGGCTTGTGGAAGGTAGATTTTTGTAAAAATATCCACAGATTATGAAACTTGTGGAAAAATTAAAAAGCAAAGAAACTTGGTAATCATTATGATATTGCTATATAAAATATGCGTATCCTTCTCGGACTGGGAGAGGAAGGATCTTAAACTTGTGACCATAAATTGACCACTATTGGTGTAGAAACCACTGAGGACATTCAGAAGCCAGTTGCTTTCCCCAGGGTAAAAATGATGAATGTTTTCCAGTTTTATTTTGGAAGGTGAATGCATTCATCCACACTCTTTGGTAGTCAAAAAAGTTATAATATTAGGGATCATAACCTTCAGTAAGCCTTGGATATTTTGTTGGGTGCATATCCCATTTTTTGGGTGAGATTATTTTGTTAACCCATACCGTTGTATAAGTAACATAATATTGAGTTTGTTTATCTTAGTGGGATTTAAATAAATAGAACTTAGTATCCATGAGGATAAATTCATAAAACTTCTGGGTGTAGCCAAGATTTTTCGGGATAAAAGTTGCTGAAGGGCTAAGTATTTGCTTAGCTACCTCTTGGGGGGTGGAATACAAAAATTCGAGTTCAATTTGAATTAGTGGGTAAATCCTATCATTTTTTAAATTTGTTGGATCATTCGAGGAGGATCCTTTACTGAAAGAAATTGGTTGTGGTATGAGTGAAGAAATTATTTTACTTGGTATAGGACAAACATTTGAATTATTTTATGAAAAATTAATAGGGTTTTCTACCTCCATTGTAGCTTTTATGGTGCTTTTACAACCATAGAATGTGAAGAGAATGGTTAGCGTGAGCTTCCGCTTTGGAAAATATTTTTTGAAAGGTTTGAAAATCTTTTACCAAATCATTCCTGGTGGTACTTGTCATGGTCGTTGGATCTTAAAGACCCATAAGAAGGAGTCGTTGTTTGAAATCATCTTTGTCCATGGGACAGACACTGTTTGGCCCAACTGGATTTCTTCTTCTTCAACAAAATCAGCTCATTTCTTGGGGTTGAAAATTGGTTTTCGAGTTGGACTCATTTCTATTATATAGGATTGAGGTATTTCCTGCATTGCATAGTCAGCTAGAGTTTGATATCTTGGCTTGTTTGCTTCAGCTGCTATAGTTAAAAGTTTCTTTGACACAACAATAATTTTTAACAGTTGGGTAACAACTTTTTAATTATTCTCCTCCTAGGATGGAAGAGTCGAAATTTTTAGAGGTGCAATAGGATGGAAGAGCCGAAATTTTTAGAGGTGCAATAGTTTCTACTTTTTTTCTGATTATTTTATCTTCCCTACAAGAATTACCTTGTAAGAAATTCTGGGATAAAGTTGGAGCGCCCTTTAATATATTCAATATCAAAATGAAAATGAGATAAAATAGCTTGTCATCTATATCAAAATAAAAATGAGATAAAATAGCTTGTCATCTAGCAAATATATGTGTAGAGGCTGGGTTTTGCTCATCTTTTTGTAAAACAGATTTTGTAGCCTTACAATCTATTCTAAATAAAAAAAAATTCATTTAATAAATCATCTTGAAATTTAGAAATGCATAACACAAATACTAAAATTTTTTAATAGTTGGATAGTTTTGTTGAACTTTATTCCAACACTTAGAAACAAATGCAATAATATGTTCTTTATTATTATTCTTTTATTTTAAAATGACATCATAGCATATGCCTGATGCATCTGTTTCGACTATTTTAAATGCAGAAGGATCAAGGAGGGTAGGCAAGGGAGATGTTTTGAATCTTTGGAGTTGTGTTTTATCTAGAATTTGATCAAAAAATTTATCAACAAATTGAATGGACCATTGAATATGAGTAATAGTATCCTGATAAATATTATGTCCGAGTAATCTAACATTGACCTGGAAAAGACAATACTTATTTTTGGACAAAACTAAGCTTTTTTTACCTGATGAAATTGAAGAAAACCCTCAAGTGTTTAAAATGTTTGTCAATACTAGTGGAAAACACTAAGACATCATCAGTATAGACTATTATGAATTTTGAAAAAGGATTCTAAATATCATTCATTATTTTCTGAAATTTTGAAGGGGCATTTTTCAAGACAAAGGGCATTACATTCTACTCATATTGTCCAAATGGTACTATAAAGATAATTTTGTATTGATCTCTTGAATCAATTTGAATTTGCCAGAATCCTGAATTTAGATCAAATTTTGAGAAAATTATGGCAGTATAAAGTCACTGGAGTAGATCTTTTTTGTTTGAAATTAGCTACCTAATTCATTGAAGAGCAACATTTAAAGGCTTATAATTGATGACCAAACGAAGGACTCCTCGTTCAATTTTAGAACTTTTATTAACATAAAAAGAAGCACAACTCCATAAAAATTTACTTGGAAAGATGATCTATTTTTTAAGAGATCACTGATTTTCGTTTGGCAGTGGATTGTTAGTTCATGATTCATCTAAATGGGTCGGGCTTTGGTAGGGATAGTTTTTCATTAAAGTCAGGTTCGTAAGGAAGCCTAACAATCTTCTTGTCCTCATTCTTCAATGTTTCATTATCATCACCCTTATACTTGATCTTGTGCTTGAGAAGACCATACACCATGGTCATTTAAAAACGTGTATTGTTATTCTCCAGCAGATCAAGAATGCATCCAAAGTAGCTGAACTTAAAGTAATCCTACAATTTTTCATCCCACAATATCATTTCTAAAGCCATCAAATTTTTTACCCACGATAAATTTAACTACAAAATCACCAGTCAAATTTATAGGATTATCTATAGACATCTCAACTTGAAACTGGGTTATTTATAAACATCTCAGCTTGAAATTTGTCAATACTAAAAGTTTTGACAAGATCATGTTGGATTTTTTTATCTATGTTCACGATAGATTGACAATACCTCAACATCATCATCAACATTATCATCAGATCTTTCCTCTTCATCCACTCTGTCATTTTCCTCTTTAGATCTATCTTCTTCCTCCTCTCTTTCTTTCTCACTTTCTTTTCCTCTTCATCATCACTATCATTTTCACCTTCCTCTTCAGCTCCTTTATCACTTTTTTCATCATCTCCATCCTCACCATTTTCATCTTCTTCCTAATTTTTATTTTTATCTTCCCTCTTTATAACTTCTTCTTCATCTTCCTCGTCTTCCTTTTCTATATCATTACTAGATCTTTCAATTAATTTTCCTTCATTATCTCTTTTCATATCTTTATTTTCTTTTTGTTCATCTACAGATGGTAACACTTCATTTGTTTGTGAACGAGCTTGTTCAATTCTTCTAATGGTGTTCATAATTTAGCTATTTTAGTTACTTTGCCAGATGTTGATCGATTTTTTTTATTTTGGGAGCCATTTTTTATCTACAAACAAGAGAAAAAAAATTATAATTGATTTGTGCATTATTTTTAAAAAAGTTAACAAAAGATTTAATAAATACAACACAGTTTAAAATATTTTCAACATATGAAAGCCTGTTTTGGTTTCTTTAATAGATGAGATATTTGTTGCAATAGATGAGTCATCTGTTGGAAGAAATCTAATCAATAGCAAGACCTATTTTGATTTCGTCCAACAGATGATCCATTTGTTGTAACAGATGAGTCATCTATTGAAAAAAATCAAACCAGTAGCAAAATCTATTTTGATTTCTTTCAATAAATAACATATTTGTTGCAACAGATGACCCATCTATTGGAAAAAAAATCAAACTAGGCCTTGCGACTTATTTGATTTCTTCCGACAAATGACTCATCTATTGTAAGTAAACCATCAGGTGATATAATTGTTTCCAATAGATGCTTAATATGTTCTAGCAGATTCTTACTCTTTGAAACATATTACACATCTGTTGGGCAACATTATATATCAACAACACTAAGCTAAAGCTATATCACCACTTGAACAACACTAATGTTTTTGCCAATACACTAACACCACCACCAACAACAACAACACCAATAAAATTAAAAAAAAAAAAATAAGAACACCAACAATACCAATAACAACACCAACAAAATCAAGAAAATTAAGAACAACACTACCACCACCACCACCACCAGCAATACCAACAAAACAAACAAATAACACCAACAACACCCACCAACATACACCATCAACACTAACAAATACAAAGTGAAGTAATTCAATACAACAACACAAACAACAAGTAAAAATTGTCACAACAAATATCTCCAAAAAAAGTCAAAGTTCAAGTTTCACTATTTTTACAATAATATTCGAGAACAACAACAAAAAAAAAAATCATGTCACTCAAAAAGATACCACATTTACATCAACCACCATATTAAGAGAATAAATACCACAAATTCTTCTTTCTTTTTTGAACATCAAAACTCAAACTTGTTAACCCATACCTGAAGAGAATACAACTAAAGTTTTTTTCTTCTTCATTAACTAAAAACCCTAATTTTTTGAAGACCAATAAATATTGAAGGCTTTACCGGTGAAGAGAGAAAAATTGACAACTACAAGGGAAGAAGGAAGGATGAAGAAGTCAAATGTGGGTTCTCAAATAACTGATTTTCGTCGGAGATGGGTGCGGATAACTTGTGTGGTTTACTTTTTCTATTATAAATACAATGAATTTATTTTTATTTGTGCGTGGATAGTTCTTAACTTCTCTAAATATTTTTATTTTTATTTTTATTTTGAGTTTATTTATGTTAGTTTTATCGATATTCATATCTTGGAGGGTGATTCTATGGTAATTGATTAAATACTTTACTATAGTATTCTTTATTTTTTCCTCTTAGTTTTTGTAATTCTTCTATATTATTTTGAAGGTATTCTAAATATTCTATATCTTTTGTTTCATAATATCCAATTAGATTGTCTTTGATAAGTTTTTCTAATAACATTATTTCTTCCATATTTTCTCTTCAATATTTTAAATATTCATAGTCTATCATTTTATCCTGTAGTAATTGTAGATTTAAAAATTACTATATAATAATTTATCCTAATTGTACTGTAATGTATATCTAATTCTAGATTTTCAATGCTATTTATTATCTTGCGTTGTTCTTCTTGTGGCGAGTTTTTTAAATTATATAAACTATCACATGTACTTTTTCCTAAATTTTCTAGGGTTTCTTCTATCCATATTAATTTTTCTTTTAGATTCTCCATTATTTTTCTAATTCAGTTTCTATAATTAATTTCTTAATTTAGATTATCTTGATTTTCTCTATTTTTTCTAATATATTCTAACATTTCTTAATCTGAATAATATCCATCTGGGTAATTATCCAGGTATAACTGTTCTATCCAATTTATAATTTCAATTTCATAGTCTAATACTTTTTCTAATATTATTTTCTTAATATCTATAATTTCTATATCTCTAAGTATATATAATATTAATATTTTAAGATTATCTGTCATTTAAAATTTGGTTAAATATTTTATTATAATATTTTTTAGATGTTTGTTTTGTTCTCATTAATTATTCTATATTTTTACTAAGAAATTGTATACATTTTATATCTTTAGTCCTCATATATTCATCTAAATTTGTTTTCATTTTTTTTCTATTGATTATATATTTTTCGTATCCATTTTCCAAAATTCTAAATATATATAATTTATCATGGTTGATATGTAGGTTTGGTATGTAGGTACTTGTAAGAGTAGTTAGGTAAGTGTGGTATATAATTTATTCTAGTCATAAAATATTTATCAAATATTTTTTTCAATATGATTTTTCTTATATCTACAATTTCTATATCCTTAAGTACATACAAAACAAGTATTTTAAATTTATCTACTATTTCGTCAGATAAATTAGTATTCATTTTTCATATGATGTTTTTTCAAAATATTCCCTTCAATCATGCACATAACAAAATATGGTCACTTTAGATTGCTATATACTAGATTATTCTTAAATAACATATTTTTCGATCACTATTAGCATGGTAATCTGGATACTTTTCTCATAAACAACGTCTCTACTCTGGTTACTCCTATATCACGGCTTTCTTGCCTCACCGGTTTCACCTTTAGTATGGCATAGTTCTTAGGAATTTTTCTCCTTTT
>NC_061121.1:125309234-125329079 GCF_002878395.1 Capsicum annuum | reverse complement strand
TGGATTTTCTTTTGTTTTATTTAGACTTATATATTCTGAATAATTACTAATTAAAGATTCTTTAATTTTCCTAAAAGCTTTTCTATTTTTAAATGGTCTTCGCATTATTAATTTAATAATTTTGTAGGTAAATTTTTTAATTCTAACTTAAAATTTTTTAACTCTAACTCTAATTTTAATTCTAATAATTCTAACATATATATTCTAACTCTAATATATATCTCTTTCGTACTTTTTAAATTGCTGGGCTCTGATACCATTTGTAGGGGGGTGCGCGGATTTAGTAGATCAAATAGATTTAGTAGGTTTTTAGGCTCATTCAGTGTTGGAGGGTTATGAACACCCGATACCTATGTGTTTTTCATGATTTTAGATTTTCAAGTAATAAGTTAGTTAAGCCATGAATCTTATAATTATACTCAGATATTTATGATCATGATGAGCACTATCAGAAATAATGTTTAGTTAAACTTAATTCAGTTCAGTACCAGTATCAGTTCAGTTTGGAGTAGGATTTAGCATCGAGCGAACCCAGAGATGGGGGCTCACCTGCCAATAGAGGGGGTCACCTTTAGTAGTAGTCCCTGAGTTCCAGAACTACATAGCCAACGTAGGTTTGAGACGTCTTTCTGCCAGTTGAGGGTTGACGCATATGTTATGAGAGCACCTGCCAGTATAGGGTGACTCCCTAGTCCTTCGGGACACCATTTTAGTGGATCCACACGGCCAGTGTTAGTACCCGTGGCACGGTATGACACCCTTCCAACTAGGGTTACAGGTTGGACCCCGATTCATTCAGATTGGGGCATATCGGTTACATGATACCTCCCACAGTCTCACTCAGTATTCAGTATATCTCAACTTAGGTTTTCTTGACCAAAGCATATGGATTTTCAGTTATTCAGTTATACAGAATTTAGTTTTTCATATTACAAATTATCTTAGAAATATGTTCATGCTTGGTCTTGCATTCTCAAATATTACATGCCCATTCATTCATGCTCAGTTATCTCTTACATTTTAGTCAGTCCTTATCTTACATACAAGTATATTCAAAGTACTGATCACATACTTTTCTTTGTGCTATGTTGTCTTATAACATAGGTTCGGATGCTTAGTTTCCCGACCGTCCTTAGACAGTGCAGCGTTACCCAGCAACAGTAGTGGTGAGTCCTCATCCATCGAGGACATGATATGTTATCTAAGTTATTTCAGTATTTCCTTATGTTTAGACAGTTGGAGTTAGTTGGGGGGTTAGTCCCATCAACTTCTTATGATGTTTAGAGGCTTTCAAATAATAAGTTAGACAGCTAGTCGGTTCTTTCAGTTTTTTATTAGTTATTTCAGACAAATAGTTTAGTTTCCAATATTTTTATCAGATATTTCAGATATGTCATTGCTACATAGTTCAATATTCAAATTTATAGTATCTTAACAACTTATCTTTCGTATATGTGTTGTATTATTATTTTACTCAATGCTCATAGAATGTACCAGTTCATGGGTTAGCTTGTGGTCACTTGTGACAATAAGCATCATTGTCTCAATTAAGGGGTAGCCTCGAGTCGTGACAAAACTTGGTATCAAATCCTACGGTTTTAAAGTGTCCTAGGGTGTCAAAAAGCCGCATTGAGTAGAGTCTCATGCATAGGTGTGAAGCGCACCACACTTATATACAAGAGGCTACGAGACATTTTAGGAATTTTTCGCTTCTTTTAGTGTTCATGTCATGTAAAAGAGCATAAGCTCTATTTAATTCCTCTTTCTAACTCATCTTGCATTTCGTTTACAGATAATGCCTCCCAGAAAAAACAACGGGAGAAAGAATAGGATTATCCTGCACCACTACCTATTCAGGAAGATCCTTAACAGCTTTCAAGTGCACACACAAGTGTACATGGTCTATCAAGTAGTATAGTGGCCTTAAAGAAAACCAAGTATCGATCCCATAGAGACTTTTTCCAACAACTATACAATTCTAGTTCACTTATTAATATTAACATGATGCGAAGTAACCAAAAAAAGTTTGGAGATTTGTAAAACTAAATGGAAAGTAAATAGTGCGTAAAACAAAAGACTTGAGAAAATCAATAGATTAAAACCTAGGGTTAAAGCACTTCGAACAATCAAACTATGCTATTGAACTTCATTCATTAAATCACTTATCTTGGTTTTTGATTTGTAGGGTTTATCACATGATCATGGTCTCTCTTCCTCTAATCGTCTACCAAACTTGGATATTACAACTACATCGTTGAGCGGGTATGTAATAACACAATTAAGTGTTTAAAGCTATCATCCTCTATGTGAATCAAGAAAGGCTTCTAGGTACATACCTGTCCTAGATGCTAATTTGAATTCCTTATTTCATAAAGGAATAAGAACCTTACTTTATTTATCCATATGTTTTATCTTCCTATTCCCCCTCCCGATATCAAAAGGTCGATAATATTTGTATTCTAAGGTTAGATACTCCTTAAAATAATTAAAACAAGGTTAAATAAATAACCAAATATGATAAGAAAATCTACGAACTCAATTCAAAATGATAGTATTAATGTTCTTGGCTTTAACCCCGGAAAGGGGGCGTTTAGACACTAATCGACATAATCATGATCCAAATAATTGAATACATAATCAAATATATTAAAAAGATAAAGTTTAAGAATAAAAACCCTAAATAAAGTGTTTTGCATCCCCTCACAATGCTCCAAGACATCCAAAGATGTTTAACAAAGTGTTCACAAGTTATATTTATAGTTGGAAGGAATTTTGCAGGCATATAAATGAGGGGGCGTGACGTCCATGGGTGCACCAGACTTCCTACAACATTGTGGACTGCATTTCACCACTATAATGGGGGCTTCAAAGGCTCCATATACTTCTATGGCTGAGGCATCACGGGTTAATCGCCTCCACTCATTGAAATTGGCCAATTGCTCCAATATTTGTCTAAGTGTTCCACCGCTTCTCCTCTTGCCTTATGGTGCTGCTTTGCCTTGGTTTTCATCTTGTATATCATAATAATATCATCCACGTCAACTCATCAAGCATCCTACATGATAAAACACCATACATTAGAGTTCAACACAGCACAACCTCAACAATAACGAACTAGAAACTCAAACGAAGCACTAGTCTCGACCACTTTACGCTTTAACTTATTATTGACTTGTGGCTCAGTTCAATTGAAATTTTAACACTATAAACAAGTTATTACCCACATAATTACATATTAACACTATTATAAACTCATTTGACACCTTAGAATCCATCGCGATAGACTAGAAAAACACCTAGCTAAAGCTAATAAAACTAGTTTTCTCATCTAGACTCTAAATGATTGATTTGAACCCAAACTTGTTTGAAAAACACTTATAAACATTATAAACACATCATTGAACACTTATATGCTTATTTATATCTTCATTAACACATAAATCACAGTAATTTTCCACAAAATAAGGCTAAACAATCTAGGGTAAAAACACTAGAGTGCATAAATACACTTAACATTATCACCCCAGACTTAAAACCTTATTTGTCCTCAGACATCTCTTTACTCTAAGAATATTCATACATATAAAGGGGTCTGGGGACCCTACACTTAGTCTTTACTATTCTCCTTAGCTCAAATTTTTGGTACTCAGACTTCACATAAACGTGTGACTCAACAAAAACAAAAACTACAAAACTAAAAATAAAACATACCTACTTAACTTTGGTTGCCTCTCATCAACGCCTGATTTAGTGTCGCAGCACGACCCAACTATGACTCATACACATTCCTTCATACTTTTCTCACACTTGGAGGCCATTTTCTTATTCTTTTCTAACATCTTGAGTGTAAACTATCAAAGTTAATAACTTTCTCAACAATAGCCTTTTCAAGATCATCAGTCTGCATTATGTCAGGCTTAGGTGGTTATGGATTAGGATGCTCATTGAGGAATTCCAAAGAGGTCTTTTGTGGAACTATCTCCACCACCCAACACTTATCCCCTTCAATCATAGTAATTATTCACAAGTCTTGGTAATGGGATAGTGTGTTAAGAAATTTATACACTTTAAAAACTGCCTCTTTATTCTCTAACCTCATTGTGAGTGTGCCCTCTCTCATATCAATCAAAGCTTTTCTCTTCGCTAAGAATGGACGTCCCAAGATAATCGACATCTGTTCATCTACCTGAAAATCTAAAACAATAAAGTTAGTAGGAATAATAAACATACCAACCTTTATGAGAACATCCTCTATGACTCCTTCAAGATAGGCTATGGTCTTGCTTGCCAGCTGCAATAGCACTGAGCTCGATCTAGGCTTTACCAAGACCAAAGTATTGAACAAAGAGAGTGGCATTAAGTTGATACTTACCCCTAAATCACTAAGTGTATGGACCACCTTGTTACTGCCAATTTGAATGGGGAGAGTGAACTTCCAAGGGTCTTTAAACTTTTTAGGCATCTTTTGAGTCACCACAAAGCTAGACTCCTTACTGAGTGCTACTGTCTCAGCATTCTACAAATTAATTTTATTAGGGACCATATCCCTCAAGTACTTAGCATACTTGGGTATTCTGCAAAATGTCTAAAAGAGGTAAGTTAATGTGAAGCTCTTTAAATGTGTCAAAGAACTTCTTGAAGCAAGAATCCTCCTTTGCCTTTATTTGCTTCTATGGGACAGGTAGTGTTGGGATCTTCTTTACCTCTTCAACAACTTTTTTTTGAGAACTCAGACTTTCTTAATTTTTTAGCAACTCGGTAACTTACCTGTTTAGGACTCAAATCAGCATCTACCTCCTTAGTTTTCTTTGGAGGTTCTTCATGAAGCTCTTTACCACTCCTCAAAGTGATTGCCATAACTTGTTTTAGATTTTTAGTATCACTTGGTGACCCACCTTGAGGCCTGGTATTTTATGCCTACTGTATTTGACCTAACTGCAACTCCAAGCTCCTTGTAATAGTCTATTGATTATTTATATCCTCTGCCAATTTTGATTGTTCAGCTAAAATCTGTTTCACCATCTCCTCTAAATTGCTATTTGTGGTCTGATTTACTTGAGGTTGGGTTTGTTAAAATTGCTGCTGCTGGGTGTTCCATTGTTGATTTAGTGGCTGAGCTTGCCACTTCGTGTTGTAGGCATTCCCATAGTTAGGCTTCTAAAAATTGCCCACAAACATCACAGACTCATGATTGGCAGCACATATATCTACAAAATGACCACTATTCTGCTGAATTGCATTCACTGCGGCTGCAGGCTATGTAGCACCCAATTTTATGTTACTGAGCTGCGTAGTCAACTGATTTTGAAATACAATAATCTAGTAGATATAGTGGTAAATTGGTCCACCTCCAACATACCTACAATTTTTTTAGTATCATTTCTTGAGTCTGAATGCCACTCGGGATTTCCTTGAGCAATGAGGTTCAATAAAGTATACATCTCATCATACATCATCTCCAAAACTTGACCACCTACTGCTGAATCTAGAAAATTTTTTGTGTTATGGTCAAGTGCCTCAACAAAAGTATGAGCTGATACCTCATTAGACTGTTGATGGGGGGAGGGGGGTACATTCTCAAAGAAGAGCTTTGAACCACTCTCAAGCATGATATAAATTCTCTTTTGGTTTCTGTTTGAAGTATACAATCTCACTACTGAGTCTCGCAGTCTTTCCAGATAGAAAGAATCGAATGAGGAATCTCTGGGATAAGTCATCCCAGGTTATGATTGAATTTTTTGGCTCAGCATTCAATTACTTCTTCATTTTCCCCAAAAATGAAAAAGGGAATAGTATCATCTAACATAATCAGTTGACACACCCGTAGGGATGAATGTGTCACTAATCTCTAAGAATTTCCATAAATGGACTTGTCGATCTTCATGTGAAAGTCCCATGAACTATCCACAGCTGATCAAAACCTTCACCATATTTTGTTTAATCTCAAAATTATCACCAGTAGCCGGTTTGTGAAAAAGGGAGGTTAAATTTTTTAGAAGTGGGATTGCCACTTCTCTAACTATCCTATTGGCTGGTTTTCTTCAGCCATGATAGTAGGATTATCTTGATCTTCTTTGATTTGTGGAATATAGAGGATAAGGATTACTTCTCTCCTTTGTTGATTGAAGCGTTGCTCAGGTTTGGGGCTTGGTTCAACCAATTCCCGATCCCTTGCCTGCTTACTACTTTGAAAACCTATTTCCTGCAAATAAAAAACCAAGACCAAGCATAAAACACCAAAGTAATTGCAAAAACCAAAACTAAAATTAAAACAGTTGCCAAATTATAAGTCCCAAGCAACGACACCAAAAACTAGATAGAGCACACACAAGTGTACGTGATCTACTAAGTAATATAGTGGCCTTAAGGAAAGCCAATTATCGATCCCACAGAGACTTGTTCCAAAAAATATAACATTATAGTTCACTTATTAAGATTTGCTTAATGCGAAGTAACCAAAAAGAGTTTGGAGATTTGTAAAACTAAACGTAAAGTAAACAGTGCATAAAATAAAAGACTTGAGACAACCAATAGAGTAAAACCAAGGGTTAAAGCACTTCAAACAATCATACTATGCTATTGAACTTCATTTGTTAATTCTCTTATCTTGGTTGTTGATTCGTAGGGTTTTTCGCATGATCATGGTCTCCCGACCTCTAATCATTTATCTAACTGGACATTACAACTACATCATTGAGCGGGGATGTAATAATCCAATTAAGTGCTTAAAGCTATCACCTTACATGTGAACCAAGCAAGGATTCTAGGTAAATCCCTGTTCTATATGCTAATTTGAATTCCTTATTTCATAAAGGAATAATAACCTTACTTTGTTTATCCCCACATTCTATTTTCCTATTCCCCCTTTCGAGATCAAAAGGTCGACAATATGTGTATTCTAATGTTAGATACTCCTTAAAATAATTAAAAAAAGGATTAAAAAACAACCAAATATGATAAGAAAATCTAGAAACTCAACTCAAAATAATAGTAGTCATGTTCTTGGCTTTAACCCCGGAAAGGGGGCTTTTAGCCACTAATCGACATAATCGTGATCCAAATAATTGAGTACATAATCAGATATATTAAAAAGATAAAGTTTAAGAATAATAACCCTAAATAAAGTGTTTTGCGTCCCCTCACAATGCTCCAAGACATCCAAAGATGTTTAACAAAGTGTGCACAAGTTATATATATAGTTGGAAGGAATTTTGCGGGCATGTAAATGAGGGGGCATCATGCCGATGGACGAACCAGATGCCTACAGCATAGTGGACTACATTTCACCACTCAAATGGGGGATTCATGGGATCCATATCCTTCTATGGTTGGCGCATCACGTGCTACTCGCCTCCACTCACTAAAATTGGCCAATTGCTCCAATATTTGTCTAAGTGTTCCACCGCTTCTCTTCTTGGCTTATGGTACTAATTTACCTTGGTCATCTTGTATATCATAATAATATCATCCAAGTCAACTCATCAAGCATCCTACATGATAAAACTCCACACATTAGAGTTCAATATAACACAACCTCAACAATAGCGAACTAGAAACTCAAACGAAGCACTAGTCTCGACCACTTTACACTTAATCTTATTGTTGACTCGTGGCTCATTTCATTTGAAATTTGAACACTATAAACATGTTTTAACCATATAATTACACATTTAAATCATTAGGAACTGATTTGACACTTTAGAATCCATCACGATAGACTAAAACAATACCTAGCTCAAGCTAGTAAAACTAGTTTTCTCGTCTAGACTCTAAATGATTGATTTGAACCCAAACTTGTTTTAAAACACTTGTAAACATTATAAATAATTCCTTGAACACTTAGATTCTTATTTATATCTTCATTAACACATAAAGAAGATGAATTATCCCAGAAACAAGGCTAAATAAGCTAGGATAACAACATAGAGTGCATAAACACACCCAACATCAATCCCCTAAATGAGCATGTTTCTCACGCCAAATTCAGGGAATGCTTTCACTACCTTATCCCATTTTTTAGCTGCTTTGAAAAACCATTAGGCTGTTTCCCCAGTCAATCCAGTGGCAAATACAGTTGCAATTAGGATTTGGGATTTTACTCAGATGAATCCCTCTTTATTTTCTGGATCCAATCCTGAGAAGGATCCACAGAAGTTTCTGGACATGGTGCAGAAAGTGACAGATATGATGGGCATCACTTTGAGTGAGAGTGTAGAGTTGGCTGTATATCAATTGTTGGGTGTAGCTCACACCTGGTTTAAGCAGTAGAAGAAAGACTGAGGTATTGATGTAGGGCCTGTAGAGTGGGAGGAGTTTGCCCAGCTTTTTTAAATAGGTTCTACCCTATAGAGTTAAGTAAAGCTAAGTTTTAGGAGTTCATTAATTTGAAGTAGGGTAATATGAGTGTGAAAGAGTACTCGCTTAAGTTCACTCAGTTGGCGAGGTATGCTCCTACTATGGTGGTGGATAATAGGTCTAGAATGAGTAATTTTATATTTGGTGTAGCTAATAGTATATAAAGAGTATAGGACCACCATGTTGATTAAGAAGATAGACCTATCAAGACTCATGGTTCATGCTCAACTGATTAAGGAGGAAAATCATAAGAAGAAGGTGAAAGAGAATAAGAGGGCCAAAATAGGTAGTTTCAACTTTTCTCAGCCAAGTTTAGAAGGTGGTAATCTTTCTCAATTCCATCAAAATTTTTTAGCACCAGCTCTATCTTTAGCTAGTGCACTAGTGCCTAAGTTCAGGAAAGACTTTTGGGATAGGGCACCAAGCTCTAAGTCCCAAGGTAGTGTGAACAATGGTCGTACTAATCTTCTTTGCTAAAAATATGGTAGGAATCATTAGGGTGAATGTAAGGCTGGTAGTGATGTGTGTTTTAGATGTGGCCAGCCAGGCCACAGGGTCAGGGATTGCTCAGGGGTTGGTCAACAGGGTTAGTCCAATTATTTTTTAGCTCTAATCGATTGCCCGACTCAGTAGGGTGCCACTTCTAGTTTAACCAGTGGGCAACACCAGAATATATTATATGTTATCCAGAATCAGTATGATCAAGAAAGTTATCCTGATGTGGTTACGGGTATGTTACAGGTCTTTCATCTTTATGTTTATGTGTTATTAGACCCCGGAGCTTTACTTTCTTTTGTGACTCCATATATATCCGTCAACTTTAGTGTCAGTCCCAAAACATTAGCAGAACTTTTCTCAGTGTCTACCCCTGAGCCAAATAGGTATAAAGAAATTTCCTGGTCACAGCATCTCAAAAAATCACTTCAGTTGATCTTATAGAGTTAGAGATGACTGATTTTGATATCATTCTTGACATGGATTGACTCCACTCATGATATGCCTCAGTTGAATGTATAAATAGAGTTGTTTAGTTTTAGTTTCCTAATGAACCAATAATTAAATAGAGGGCTAGTACTTCAGTACCTAAATGTCAGTTTGTTTCTTATCTTATAGAAAGAAAGATGATATCTAAGGGGTGTATTTACCATCTTTTCTGAGTCAAAGACTCAAATTCTAAGGATTCGAGTCTTGAGTCAGTTCTAGTAACAAATGAATTTCCATATGTGTTCTCTGAAGATCTTCACGAAGTTCCTTCTATAAGGAAATTGACTTTGGAATAGATCTCTTTCTAGACACATAACCTATCTCCATTCCACCCTACAGAATAGATCTAACCGAGTTTAAGGAATTGAAAAAATAGTTAAAAGATCTCTTAGATAAGGATTTCATTAGGTCTAGTATTTTTTCATAGGGTGCTCTAATCCTGTTCGTGCATAAGAAAGATAGTTCTCTCAAAATGTGCATTGACTACCGTCAGTTGAATAAAGTCATAATCCAAAATAAGTATCCACTCCCCAGACTTGATGACTTGTTAGACCAACTTTAGGATGCTAGTTATTTCTTTTAAATAGACCTCAGATCCGGCTATTATTAGCTTAGATTTAGAGAATATGACATCCCAAAGACAGCCTTCAGAACTCAATGTGGTCACTTTGAATTCCTAGCATGTCCTTCGGACTAATAAATACCCCTGAAGCTTTCATAGACTTGATAAATAGGGTGTTCAAGAATTACTTGGATATGTTCGTCATAGTCTTCATTGATGATATCCTTGTCTATTCTCGTAATGAGAATGATCATGCAAATATTTGAGGGTTGTGTTGCAGACCCTTAGAGATCATCAGTTATTTCCTAAGTTTAGTAAGTGCTAATTTTAGCTAAGATTAGTAGTTTTTCTTTGCTATTTAGTTTCTAGTGATGGCATCTGAGTTAACCCTCAAAAGGTCGAAATAGTAAAAAACTAGCCTAAACTCATCTCTCTATCAGACATCAGGAGTTTCTTGGGTTTGGCTGGCTGTTATAGATAATTTGTTAAAGGTTTTTCTTCTATTACCTATCCTATATCTCTATTAATTCAAAATAAAGTCAAATTTTAGTGGTCAGATTCATGCAAGAAGAGTTTTCAGGAGTTAAAGACTCGACTCACTTCTGCCCCAGTCTTGACTTTGCCAGATGGTTTTGATGGATTTGTGCTTTATTGTAATTCTTCCAGAGTTGGTCTTGTTTTTGTTTTGATACATAAAGGTAAGGTCATAGCCTACTCCTCTAGACAACTTAAACCCCATTAAAAGAATTATCCAACCCATGATCTTGAGTTGACAACAGTTGTTTTCGCCTTGAAAATTTGGAGGCATTATCTTTATGAGGATCATGTTGATGTGTTCACGGATCATAAGAGCTTACAGTAAATATTCATGCAGAAATATTTGAATCTTTGTCAAAGAAAGTGGCCTGATTTATTAAAAATTATGATATAATTGTGTTTTATCATCCGAGCAAAGGCAATGAAGTGGTAGATGCCCTTAGTAGATTGTGTATAGGTATTGTTTCTCATGTTGAGGGAGATAAGAAGAAGTTAGTCCATGAAGTTCATCATCTTGGTAAATTAGGTGTTTATTTGGTTGATTCAGCTGAAGGTAGTATATGGGTTTAGAATGGTTCGGAATCTTTATTGGTTACCGAAGTGAAAGAAATGCAAAATAGGGATCCCAGTTTGGTTAAGTTAAAAGAGGCAGTTAGAGATCAGAAGGTGAAGATTTTCTCCTAACGAGGAGATGGTGTGCTTTGTTGTCAAAGTAGGTTATGTGTTCCATGTGTTGATGGTTTGAGATAGTAAACTTTAGCAAAAGCACATGGTGTGTGGTACTCTATTCATCCAGGAACCACTAAGATGTACTGTGATTTATGGGAAATCTATTAGTAGAATGGTATGAAGAAGGATATCGTAGAGTTTGTGGCTAAGTGTTCAAATTTTCAATAGGTCAAAGTTTAGTAGGAAAGGCCTATTAGTATATTACAGGAGTTTAGCATCCCCACTTTGAAGTGGGAAGTGGTGAATATGTATTTTATGACAGGTTTGCCTCATACACATCATCAACATAATTCAATTTGGTTCATTATAGATAGAATGACCAAATCAACTCATTTCTTGGTTATTCATACATCATATTCAGTCGAGGATTATGCTAGACTCTATCTACGAGAGTTGGTTAAGTTGTATGGAATTCTATTATCTATCATCTCAAATAAAGGTACTCAGTTTATCTCTTACTTTTGGAAGGCTTTTTAGAAGGGTCTTGGTACCCAAGTTTATCTTAGTACAACTTTTCATTCTCAGATAGATGGTCAGGAAGAATAGACCATTCAAACTTTAGAGGATATGTTGAGAGCCTATGTTATTGAATTTAATGGTAGTTGGGATGAACACTTATCTTTGATTAAGTTTGCTACAACAATAGTTATCACTTCAGTATTCAAATGGCTCTATTTGAGGCTCTCTATGGAGGGATATATAGATCTTCTATTGGCTGGTTTGAGGTAGGTGAGGTTGCTTTGATAGGGCCAAATTAGTATTTGAGGCATTAGAGAAAGTTTAGTTGATTCAAGAAAGGATGAAGACAACCCAAAGCCGTTAGAAATCTTATCCAGATGTGATGAGAAGGGATCTTGAGTTTGAGGTTGGTGATTTGGTCTATTTGAATATTTCACCTATGAAGGGAGTAAAGAGATTTGGCAAGAAAGGGAAACTCAGTCCCCACTATATTGTCCCATATAGAATCTTGCACCGTATTGGGAAGGTAGCTATAAGCTTGAGTTGCCTATTGATTTGGCATCAATGCATCCATTGTTTCATGTTTCCTTGTTAAAGAAATGAATTGGTGATTGAGTTTATGTTGTTCCTTTAGGAAGCGTGCAAATTAAGGATCACCTTTCCTACGAAGAAGTCCCAGTTAAGATCCTTGATCATCAAATTTGTAGGCTAAGGAAAAAAGGAGTTCCCTTAGTTAAAGTTTTTTGGCAGAATTAGTCTATTGAGGGAGCTACTTGGGAAGAACAAACAGATATGCAAGCCAAGTACCCTCATCTTTTCTCTGTAAACTCAGGTTCAGCTTGAGGTAACTATTTTACTTATATTAAATCTTTTCCGTTATTTTACTTATATTAAATCTTTTCCGTTCTCTATTTCATCTATGTAACCAATCTTATGTCATTGGATGCATTCACAAAATCAGTTCAGTTCATGTATCATACTTTAGACTTAGTTATGTAATCATGTTCCAAATCATGCATGTTCAGTATATGGTCTTAGTTGCCTTAGTATTCTCAGTCTAACTAGTCTCATTTGAGGATGAATGTTCCCAAGGGGGAGATATTCTAATACCCCATAAGATCCTAACTTGGTTCAGTTGTAGTTACATGCTTAAGGGGTCCAAGGCTTGAAATTTTCACTAAGTGTTAAGGACTTAGTCATTTTCAAGACCCCTAAACTTCATAGATCTTTATTTTGGTATTCCCGACCCTGAGATATTGGTTTTTGAGTTGAGTCATGTTTAGGTAGCTTAATAGAATGTCTTAGGAGAGTTTCGGGATTTTTAGAAGAGTTTTGGGACGTGTTTGGATAGTTGAAATTGTGAGCCAACGCGATAAGCCTACGGTGCATTGGTCTCTCCCATGGGGATAGGGTCTACAGTGCATTGCTTTCTCCCTCGGAGTAAGTGACACGGTGTGTTGCTTTCTCCCTCATAGAGAAGGACGTGACGTGTTCTCTATCTTGTCCAGCTCTTTTATTAATGAAATCAAAGGGAAATTAAGTCTTTTCCCCTCAACCCAATTCGTCCATAACACGATTTGGGGCGTCAATTGGGGTATTATTTTCCTCTTTCTCTCAAAATTACTCTCAAGAAAAACCCTCATCCTTCCCAAGAAAAAACCAAGATCTTTCTTCAAGAATCCAAGAGTTCAAGACCCAAGTCCAAGCTATCTTCAAAAACCTAACAATTGAGGTATGTGGGGTATTCATCAATGGGTCTTTTTCACCCATTAAGCCCAAAAACCTTCTCTTTGATTAAAATATGGGTTCCTGCTTTATTATGGAGTTTTATATGTGCAAGATTGGTAAAATTCATGTCATTTCTTAGTAATTGAACTCAGTTTCATGTCCACGTATGATCCCATGAAAGGTTAGGTTAATTCATGTTTTAAACTACAATTTCCCATGTTGTGATTCAAGTGAATTTCATAATACAATATCAAATTATGAATTCAACCATGTAATCATGTTGTTTCCTCATGTTTAACACATTCCCATGTTCAAGTTCATGATTCTTACTCGTTTAGTGAAATGTTCTATTTTGGGTCTTTGAACCATGATTTCATACTACAGTTTTAAGCTTTGATATCGTATTTTATGATCATTCAGAGGGTAATGAAAACCCAATACCTATGTGTTTAATATGATTTCTGATTTTCAAGTAATAAGTCAGTTAAGCCATGAATCTTATCATTATATTCAGATATTTATGATCATGATAAGCACTATCATTAATAATGTTCAGTTAAACTTAGTTTAGTTTAGTACCAGTCTCAGTTCAATTGGGAGTAGTATTTAGCACCGAGCGAACCCAGGGATGGGGTTTCACCTGCCAATAGAGGGGGTGACCTTTAGTAGAAGCCCCTGAGGTCCAGAACTATGTAGCCAGCGTAGGTTAGAAATGTCTTCCTGCTAGTGGAGGGTTGACGTATATCTCATTATAGCACCTGCCAGTAGAGATTGACTCCCTATTCCTTCAAAACACTAGTTTAGTGGATCCACACAGCCAGTGTTAGTACCCGTGGCACGGTACCAATGCTTTTCCAACTGGGGTTACAGGTTAGACCCCGATTAGTTCAGATTGAAGTATGTCGGTTACATGATACCTCCCACAGTCTCAGTTAGTATACAATATGTCTCAACTTAGGTTTGCTTGACCAAAGCATAAAGATTTGTAGTCATTTAGTTATGCAGAATTCAATCTTTTAGATTACAGAGTATTTCAGAAATATGTTTATGCTTGGTATTGCATTCTCTGATATTACAATTACATGCATTCATTCTCAGTTATCTCATGCATATCAGCCAGTCCTCATCTTACCTACCGGTACATTCAAAGTACTGATCGCATACTTTTCTTTGTGCTATGTTGTCTTATAAAATAGGGTCGGGCATTCAATTTCTCGACCATTCTTAGACATCTTAGCATTACCCAGCAGCAATAGTGGTGAGTCCTTATCCATCAAGGAAATGATATATAATGTCAGTTATTTCAGTATTTCCTTATGTTCAGTTAGTCGAGTCAGTTAGTTCTTTTGTTTTTTTATCAGTTGTTTCAGACATATAGTGTAGTTTCTAGTATTTTTATAAAATATTTCAGATATGTCATTACTACAAATTTCAGTATTCAAATTTATAGCATCTTATCAGCTTATCTTCCACATATGTTTTGTATTATTATTTTACTCAGTGCTTACATCATATACCAGTTCATGGGTTAGCTTGTAGTCACTTGTGGCTGTAAGCATCGTTGTCTCGATTAGGGGGTAGCATAGAGTTGTGACACCCGATCAACCAATGTTTCTAAGAAGTAATCAATAAAAGTTTTCTGATCTTTCAATCTCATAGAGGTTTCACAATTAATATTATAAAAAACTAAGTAAAAATGAAGCTAAGTCCTAATATTTATAGCCATGAGCCACTTATTACATATATGAGTTGAAATGTGACCCAATTTCATAAAAAGGTACAAGTTGCCTACTTAGGCCCATATGTCCATGTAGATGATGACCTATTGGCAAATATGGAGCAGCTTCTGGCACAGGTGAGTGACCTGCTGCACAAAGGGATCCAGATTGTCATTTAGCTCCTCTTATCTTTTCGGACAACCTCTCTAGTGGCTTTCTTAACTCCAAGCTAACTTCCATATGTGATTTTACTTTACTTGGAGGTCAGAATGGACCTCCAAATATAGCCTTGTGTCCTAGTGATCATTTTGTCTAGGATCCGTCGCTCCTGACATACAAGCCAAGAAAGATTGGCATCAATTTGGCTTGCATCATCCTCTTCTTCTTGAAAAGGATTCAAACTGGAATCCCATCCTTGTAAAGTCAAAAGGAAAATGAGAAACCATAATTTCCTCATGGCATGAGGGTTAGAGTTAGTAACAATAAGTTTATCACCACACCAAGAAGTCACACACTTCACATACAACCAAGCATCACCATGATCAATAAAGGTAAAACTTAGTTACGTAAAAGGCATTGGGAAAAAGGTTTACCACAAGAATCATGATAACTAGGAAACCATACATGAAAAACCATATTGGTTCTATGTTTCAAAAAGTAGAAAACCCTTTCTAAGTTAAGAAGCACAAGATTTTTGTCATAGCTAAGTGTAGTGTCATGAATAAGATCATCCAAAGTTAATATTTCACTTAATGCACTAGCTATCTTTGAGAATGGGATTACTTTGAAATAATCACGAGGGTCAAATGGATAGAGTGGACAAAGACGAGGGTCTAGACAATACTCTACTGATTTTGTCCAAATTACATCTCACAATGAAGTATAATTTCCCCTGACTTCCTAACTTGTAAACTTGTCATGCTTCGTTAAACTCTCTCAATGCATTGGGTGCAGAATCTAATAAGTTATATATAACCGATCATCTTTTGAATGCTTTTGGTGAATATCACTCATTACCTTTGAGTCTCAAAGTGTCGTGTTGCTAACCCTTTTCCTGCCTAAATTAACTATTACCTTTTGAGATGTAAATTAGATGAGGGTTGATAGCCTCAAATTACTATTGTGATCTTCTTTTTATAATCTATATATCTCTTTTGAAGTAAGTATCAAATACAGGTAGGTTCTTAACGTCTGCAATCATTAAGAAAGAAATCAAACCAAATAAAATCACAATACATGTAAGAAAATCATTCAAACAAAACTTAGCACCTCCTCTACTTTATTAATCTATCATGGTTCCCATAATCCTAGTTGTGGGATTTAGCAACTCATGGTTTGAAAATCACAATTATTAATCATAGACAAAATTATAATTATGAACTTCCAAATTGAGGAGAATAAATCGGAAATCTTGAATTCTCCAAGAGAAAAAAATAAAGATGGAGAAGAAAATACTAAATTAATTTTTTTCGACCTCCACAGCGGCTTCAAGCTTTCTCTAATAAAAAAATTACAAGTTAGTTCTTTAGAACTTGTAAAAAGTTACATAAAAATTATTTTTAAGGAATATTTATAGGTGCAAGAAAAATCTCAAAATAAAATATCTGAGTCTAAAATAGCCTAGAAAAAAATCAGTCCAAATTGGACTAGATTGCGTTAAAACAATGGCGTCTAACTTTTTCTATTGCATCCAGATGCTGACACGAGGCATTGCATAGCCGCTACAATTGCAATTGTAAATTGCACTTATCATATATAGAAAATCATATTATTATATTCAATTCAATCCATTAAGTTGCTTGCTTGATTTTCTTATAGAACTTAATTTTAATTCCGTTTTTTGCTCCAAGTTTCTTCATATTCACACTAATTTAATCCTACAAATAAAAATATAATATTAAGTATAATTCATAAAATTAACGCTCAAAAAGGATAAATAAAAATACTAAATACGAGGCAAATAATGACTAAATATATAGTTTTGACCTCACATCAACACCCCACACATAGACTTTTGTTCATTCTCGAGAAAGCATTAAAACTCATCTCAAATAACTAAATTTAGGAATATCACCTCTTTGGTTGATACAAACAACTAGGCCAAATAACAATTCACAACATCAAGTACACTTTTTGATTATTATGTAAGAAGTATAAACAAACAACAAACTTCTAACCTTCTAATCTCATAGATAGACTTTAATTTCTCAAATTTAAGTTTGCTTACCTATACTTGTCAAAGAAAGTTAATAACATCACCTATCTATCTTGAAACAAGTGCTCTTATAAGAATAAATAGTCCAAACACTCATTTCAAAAGATTGAATATAATTTAAGGACTCAGCATCAAAGAACAACTCTCACACTCACAACAAAATTTCACATGTATGCACAAAGAACCATAAGCTTGCCCATTATGTACAACTCCACTAATTAAGTATGCTCGAATAGAATGAAATAGGAATTTATCGAGTTGTAATATTGTATAAGGGACGGGTGGGAGAACTATATAATAGTGACTTACCTTTTCCTAAGTACTTTGCCCTTTTTAAACTTCATCACCCATTATTTTCTTCACTTTTATTTTTCAGCCCTCTCTTCACTATTAATTTTCACCAGTATTTCTCATTCAAATCAAGAATGCTACAATCAATTTTTTTCTCAAGTATCTTTTTTCTTTTAATTTCACATACTTTCAAAGAGGGTTTTTTCATTAATTTGTAGCTATCATTGGTCACCTTTTATACTCAATATCCACTTTCTTCAAATTTACCAACTATAAACACATTTTATGCCATTGTGCTTAAGGAAGTTGGGTGCAAAAATTAGGGATTCAAATAAAAGGATCAAGATAAAAATAGGCTACCAAAAAAATAGTCTACACGCTCAATGGGGCTAACTAGTGATATAATATCTGAAAAGGCTAAAATATACACGACATATGAAAGAAAGCCTATTGTCATATTCTAAGTAAAGCAATACTTTTTATTTTGCTTTAGTAACATGCAGGTTAAATTCTAGACTAAGATACAAAATATGAAATATATGCAGAAAATTCTCACCACACATGGCACAAACATCAATCAAGATGGATCAATTCTACTTCTAAGGAAAATAGAGTCATAACAAACTACAAAAATATGAATAAGTTATCTACAATAATTTATTGTATACACAAGCATCACAGAAAATTACTACTCAAAATTAGGTCTAAATTACTAGTATCAATAAAAAAAATATTTTCATCTATAAAAAAAATAATCAAAAAAATAAAAAATAAAAGAAAAAACTTATTTCTAAAAAAATAATAAATTTCAAAGGCAACCCTCGGAAAAAATCCAAAAAGAAAAACCAAGAGGTGGACAAAATATGCTCTACTAAAGATATAAAAAACAAAAACAAAAACTATTTTAATCTAAAGAATGAAAGTAAAATCATTTTGAATTTTGTTAAGACTTTTTCATTTTTTTTATTTTTAACTAAAAATAAATAAATAAATAAATAAATAAAACCTATAACATATTTTATCCTTAACAAATTGTAATACCCTATATTTTGGACTAGAATGAAAATCCGACATTCATATGCGTAGCTGTTCCAAAAGCCTCGAATCCTATATAGTTTAGTATTTTAATCAATTATGTAGTGTGTGAATCTATTTGAGCATGAATTAAGATCATATAGGTCCCCTAACTCAAGGGCGAGTTGAAATCTTTCCTATCATTCAAGTTATAGTGAGTGTCAAAACTTGGGTCAACTTTAATCAACCATATCTCCTTGTATATATCAAATTAGAGGACCTACTATATAACAAATGAAAGCTCTTTGAATTATCTTTCCAACGATGTCAAATTTTTCAAAAACTAATATCGGAGCAAGGAGTTATGCCCATTTTACTTCAGCATGTCAGGATGGGAAACTGAGTGACGACATTCGTGATAAGCTGTCACGAGCATGACGACCTATCACCAATGTCGTCATCCCTGGGCAGATTTCTATCCCCAGTGCTGAAATTTTGTAATAAGCTGTCACGCACATGATGGCCTATCACCAATGTCGTCAACCTTAACTAGAAAATCAAAATTTCACCCTTATGTGACGATATTTTGTGACGACTTATCACCAGCTTGACGGCTTGTCACATATGTCGTCAGCTATTTTTTTCAGCAATTTAAGGACGTTTTTGCAAGGGTATTTTGGTATTTTCCCATCTTTTGGAGGTCTCTATAAATATGAGTAACCCCATTTAAATTCTAATTTCATCATTTACTCTTCCAATTCCCTTAGGAGAAAATATCTAGGGTTTTATTCAAGAACCCTAATCTTCCAAAAATCATCCATAAATTCTTCAATATTTCTTCAAGAATCAAGTTCCTCATAGTGTGGGCTTCAAGAATCATTTATTACAAGTGCAAATAGAGTCTCAAGCATTAGAATTCATCCAATTTCAAAGATTAAGGTATGTAGATATTGATTCTTAGGTTCCTTTCATCCAAGAAGCTCAAGAACTCTTTTTAAAATATGAAGATTTTATGTTTCTGAGATTCCATGATTTGTATGAGTTGAAATTGATGTTACATGTGTTGTTGAGTTTTGATTCATGTTTGTTTACAAGATTCATGAGCTTTGACCCTAGTAGGTGGAATCCATGTGATATTTGTGATGAATCTTTCTTATGTTGCTTTCTATGTGATGTGTTCATGACTTTTGGGTGTAGAAATGGTTGAATAAGCGAAGCATGTCCCCCATAGGTTTGATAAAGAGCTTAGGTGA
>NC_061121.1:125250644-125306234 GCF_002878395.1 Capsicum annuum | reverse complement strand
GGAGTTAGTTGGGGACCTGTCCCATCAACTCCAATGTTCAGACAGTTTAGAGGCTTTTGAGACGGATGTATTAGTATTCCATTTTCTGTATTATGAGTATTCATAGATGTGTTGAACCTTGTGGCTAGTTTTCGTATTTATTTCAGATATTATGTAGTGTACAGGTACAGATATCAGTAAAGGGTTAGCTTGTGGTCCTTCGGGGTCATAAGCACCGTGTGACATCTCGGGATGAAATCTCGGGGTGTTACACAAGTATTAAAAGATATCCCACCCTACAATTCACGTGTTGTCCAAAAGAAATAAACAAAATAAAACGAGGGCTAAAGATACTTTCTAAGACCCTCTAGGGCCTAGCTAGCAACATATTTCTTCAATTTTCATCAAGGGTCACGCGCACCCCAAACTTAAATTAAAACATGCTCCTTAACGTTAAATTTGGATACTTAGATTTCCCTTAAATGAACAAAAATAAATCAAAACAAAACAAACAAAACCACAAAAAAATGATGTTATATAAATAAATGAAAAAAATAAGAAAAACTACTAGTCGGATTGCCTTCCACTCTTCTTTTGTCATGACCAAACTTCTCAGGCCATGATGGCGACTACCATAACCCACCAGTAGGAAAGCCAACACGTAGTCCGGAACGGCTAGTAACAGACTACTCAATAATATAAGGAAAAGAATGAGGAATATATGAAATAAAGATCAATATATGGAAGAATCCTAAAACTCGGCGGTATCAGTATAGGAGCTTCTAATATAAAAAAAGTACAAAAGTGAAATATCTAGAGAAATATAATGATACAACTTATCTTTTAATACAACTTAGAGACTAGTCTAATACATAAGAGAGAGACAAGTAATGCTCCGAACGTTACGAGCTCACTCTAAGACTCTGAACCAAGGCTACTCCGCACGATGCACACATCGACGATGATAACCCATACTATGATCTGCAGATTGCAGAAGTGTAGAATGAGTACCAAGTAAATGGTACTCAGTAGACAATTGCCAGCTGGGCACCAAAGATAAAGCAGATATACAAAACATATAAACAGAATGAAATCTACACACTAGAGTCCAAAAATCATATAACAATGAGAATAATAAGGGACAATTATCCTATTCATGTCAAGAGTCTAACGTAATAAGACTAAGGAAGTATCAGGGTAAACTATCCGATTCCAGCTATATTCAATATACGTCAATGATATACTATATATATAGGTCAATATATGAGTAAAGAGCAAAAGAAAGATATATAGTAATATACAAGGCGAAGTAATGATTATAAAAAATGAACTATGAAGGAAGGGATATATGGTAGTACCATAGCTTAATATAGCTATATATATATATATATATATAGAGAGAGAGAGAGAGAGAGAGAGAGAGAGAGATAAATAGATAGATAGATAGATATGCATATAAACATGAGATCATCTTAAAGCATAATCTATATCATCATATTCTTATTTAAGACCTCATTATAATACTTAACATGATTTAAATACTATCATACTTGGGGTTTCTAATCCACATGGCTATACATGAAATAATCGTGCAAAATAATGCAATCATAAGATAGGAGAGGCAACGTACCTTAAATACCGATACAGGTTAAATGACCAATCTATCATAAGCTAGCAATAATAATGATCATAACAATGATAACAATAATATCAATAACAGCGTGAATAATCGGATACTCTATACAACCAAATACCTAGCAGAGCCTGTGCTTACCCCACCGCCCCAGGCTCAGAAGGTTCAATCAACATACAACAATATAAGTCATATTCTTCACCCATATCTATGCAACCATCCCATACCGGCTGATAGACATAGATGTCTACTGGTGATAGGTGATGTACATGCAGGAATGAATGCAAAGTATACAATCAATATCACAACTCATCATAACTGTCCTCATCAGGACCATCATCATCATAGTCAACCTCTGGCATTTTTGGATCTAAACATGTCATTAATATATTCTCCGGCCTTGCGGGGTATCAACATCATCACAATAGTATCCTCAAACCTTGCCGAGTATTAATATCATCACAATAGTATCCTCCAGCCTTATCTGGTATCAATATAATCACAATGATATCCCCCGACTTTGCCGAGTATCAATATCATCACAATAGTATCCTCCGACCTTGCCGATTATCAATAGCATCATAATAATATTCTCCTACCTTGCCGGGTAGCAATATCATCATAATAGTGTACTCCGGCTTGTCCGAGAATCAATAACATCATAATAGTATCCTCTGGCCATGCCGAATATCAGTATCATCACAATTACCATAACCAAATAAGATAAACTAAAATTATCATAATAATAGACATATCACCATATAATATCTATCGGGTCAATACTTCTCAACTACTCGTTATTAGTTAACCAACACTTATTTTAATAGAATCATTAGTTCACTAGTCGTCACAAAACCTCTAGTTATTAGCCTAAATATTATCCTTCACATAATCCTAATTCATCGAATAGCAACTAACCACTATTTATTAATTACCCAACATCTATAATCTAGTCAAGGTTCATCACTAGACCAAAACTGCCATTTATCCACCATTCATTATTATCAACTAATCATCCTATATCCGTTAATAATTACTAGACAACACCTTACTACTTATCACCTAACCATCTTTTATTAACTGACACATTTCATTAACTAACCATCGTTAGCTACTATGGTTCAGCAAAGCAAGATTCATTAACTGATACATTAGATTCCTACCTAACAAGTGCTATAGTCCCCTAATAGACAACTAGTTACTACATAGCTTAACCATCTAAAAAGAAAAGCAATGATAAGACCACATTTAAGCTATAATCACATTATTTATAATGGTAAATAATCATGAATTTACCAAATCTATTCATGCCATCACTAGTATTCAATCAGTGGAATAATAAGCATCATACCGCATCTTCTTCCATCCCATACTGGAGAGATATGTATACAAACATATATATATATATATTCATAAACTGTAATCACATCATTTATAATGATAAATAGTTCTTGGCTATACAATCAATATCATAACATGTCCTTTGGCCTATTAATTTATCCAAATAATCACAATATCATAATTACGACCTTAGGCCCATACACATATCCGGGACTCATATCAATAATCATATTTATAAGCCATAGAATGCCTCTAATATCTCATATATAGGAGGTATAATATCAATAAGAATATAATCATCTCTCACATAAGAGGCATCTCATATCTAGGAGGAATAATATAGATAGACATGTAATCATCTCTCACATATGAGGCCTCTCACATAAAAAAGGCATAATATATACAAACATGTAATCGTCTATAGGATATCATATTTAAATAGGTCATACATTATGACTTCGAGGAATATCGCTTTTCTAGGATAATTTACATATCCAAGAGGAACACCGTCTCTATAAGTCCAGGAATCATGACTAAAGAAAATAGCAACTCTATAGGCCAATTATCAAGTCTAAGAGAAAATAGCATCTTTATATGCCAATCATCAAGTATAAGAGAAAATAGCATCTCTATAGGACAATTATCAAGTCTAAGAGAAAATAGCATCTCTATAGGCCGCATAACGTATCTAAGAGGAGTATCACCTCTAAATGCCTAATATCACTTCCACAAGGAGTATCATAACCATAACTCAAAAGTAACAATTCAGGAACATCAATACAAGCTGCCAAGTAATGAAGTAACCTTATTCTAAGATTACTAGCCTCATCTATGTCTAACATCCATACTAAGTCCACAAAACTTAACACAAGCTTAGGCCTAAGTTAGCCGAATGATCCCATTTCTAACCCGTAATTTACATAATTAGGCATACTACTCACCAAACTAGGCTAAGGTACCTAGTTCATCTTCTAGATGTCAAGTAAGCCATATTCAAGCCTAAGATTGCAACTTCGACTAGAAACAAGAGTACTCAAGTTAACTCTACCCAACTTACGATTTCAAGACTCCCACACTAGCCCAATAAGGCTAAATATACAAATCATGCTTCAAATGCTAAAACCATATTCCAAACATAGCATTATATCATATACATGCTATAACTAATTTGAACTAAAGAGGGAAGGCTATTAGATACAAAAGGGTTATAAACATGGCATTTTACGGGTCCAAAACCCTCATCTAATTCACAAATATCACTAATCAAGGTTAATTTATCCTACTCATAATTGAGCCTAACATCTATATTAACATGAGACATATATCATATCATCAATAAAGAAAAGCAGATAGAAGCTTACCTCAAGGACAAACCACAAAACCTCGCTTTATGCACCACATGCTCATCTTCACTTTACAATCCTCAAAATGCCATCACACTATCAAAACCATAATATACTCATCAATACAAGTCTAATGATACCCATTTTGCACTACTATTTTTTGGGTCCAAAAATGACACCAATACCCCTAGTGGATCCCATATACTGCAAATGAGTTCTCGAGACCAACCCAATAATCACACAGGAATAAGGAATCATAACCCTCAATGAATGGGTAAAAACTAAGCATACTTTGGGCTAAAATAAATCCCTATGATAAATTAGGGTTTTGGGTCCAAACTAAGAAATTCAAGCATGAATTCAAGAAATTCTTACCTTAATCTTTAAGATAATCGTGATAAAATATGATAATTAAGCCCCCAAGTCACCCCCTGTGACCAATTTTGAGTTATTACACTCATTTTAGAGTTTCTAAGTCTAAATAGTGATGGGAAAATTCCCTAAACGAATCTTAGGGGACTTTATATAGCCCCTATAGGTACTCAGATGCCGCAATCACGGTCCTACGGGCCGTAATGATGGTACTCGTAATCACATACTTTTGGCTGCGATCGCGGTTGCACCATATGAAAACAAACTTAAAAATAAGTTTTTGACCATCGAAAGTCATTCGGAATCCAAAGAACATGATCCAATAGTGAATTTTTAGTGACAACCAATTATGCATCTGTTTATTTTAAACTGTAATCAAAACTAATCTGTAGTTAACTACTCTAAAGTGGATTCCATATCTTAGCTGAGGATCAAAAGATCAAATCTTGATTCAAAAGCTGATTGTAAACAAATCATAGGATGCTTTAAGGAATAATCATTCTTGGAATATCAATATTCAAAATAGGGCTTAATAACTCATGCTTCAAATTATTACAAATCATGCTCAAAGTTAAAATCATGAAGTTCTTGAACAATTCTAGTCAAAATAATGGAATTCAACCTTCAATATATCTAAAACTACTTCACATGCATAAATATGCAAAATAGGCATACAATTCATAATTTAAAATGCTTGTAATATCATAATCTTCAAATAATGATAATTGGGTATGAACCCTAAATTGAAATTCATATGAATTAATACAAAATGAAGTAAATTCAACTTTAAAACTAGATTTGAGCACAAGGATGAAAGGATTATCCTTGGTCATAATCCCACATACCTTAATGGATTAAATTGATGAAGACACTTGACTTTGAATTCCTATTGGTTTTCTTGAAGATTGTTTCTTGAAGTTCTTGAATTGGGAAACTCAAATTCTTGGTTATCTTGAAAGAGGAACGTGGAATTTAGGGTTTCTTAAAGTCTAATATTGAAGCATTAGGGTTTTCTTAGAGAGAATTTTGGTGAGGGACTAGTGTAATATGCTTAGAATAGGGTTAAATCTTCTGTTTTCACGATTTGGGGGTGTCGGAAAAAGACTAGGTTGCCCTTGAAATTTAAAACTCGGAACTGAAGTGCCATTTAAGGTGTCGCCATGATGCAGCAAGGGACTCATCATGATACCCACCGCGATGTGGTGCAATCGCAGTGACTCTCTAAAAACTTACAACTGCCCATTAGACCTCCACAGCGACGCAGTGGCTTCCTCACTACTATACTCAGAGTGACGCGGTCTAATCGTGGTGAGCTACTACTTGGCAAATCCAAATATGATCTAAACCTTGTCCAAAAAATCCAAAACTTACCCTAGACATGATAATTTTACCCTTGAGCATAAATCAACTCAAAAATCATTATTTCAGAGCCCGGATGATCAACCTTAAAATTCTCGGAGTTAAAGGGAGTCAAAAATGACTAAACCCCTTAACACTTAGCTTTATTTTCTGGTTCTAAGTGCTATAAGAAATTACTGGGGGATGAACTGAACTAGGAACGTCCGGGGTATTACACTACCATAACCCACCAATAGGAAAGCAACACATAGCCTGGAATGTCTAGTAACAGACTACTCAATAATATAAGTAAAAGAATGCAAAATGAATGAAATAAAGTTCAATATATAGAAGAATTCCAAAACCCGGTGGTATCAGTACAAGATCTTCTAATATAAAAAGAGTAGAAAAGTGAAATATAAAGAGAAATTCAATGATACAACTTATCTCTGAATACAAATTAGAGACTAGTCTAATACATAAAAGAGAGATATTTAATGCTCCGAACATCAAAAGCTCACTCTAAGACTCTGAACCAAGGCTGCTTCGCACGATGCACACATCAATGGCGATAACTCGTACTATGATCTGCAGGCTGCAGAAGTGTAGTATCAGTATCAAACAAATGGTACTCAGTAGACAACTACCAACTAAGCTCCAAACATAAAGCATATATACATAGCATTTAAACAGAACTGAATCTACACACATGAGTCCAGAAATCATATATCAAGTCAATGAGAATAATAAGGGACAACTATCCTATTCATGTCCAAGAGTCCAACTTAATAAGACTAAGGAAGTATCAGGGTGAAATATCCTATTCCTGCTACATTCAATATATGTCAATGATATACTATATATCCTAGGTCAATATACGAATAAAGAGAAAAAGAAAGATATATAGTAATATACAAGGCAAAGTAACGATTATACAAAATGAACTATGAAGGAAGGGATATTCGGTAGTACCATAGCTTCATATAGCTATATATATATATATATGCATATAAACATGAGGTCATCTCAAAGCATAACCTATATCATCGTATTCTCATTTAATACCTCAATATAACACTTATCAGGATTTAAATAGTATCATACTCGGGGTTTATAATCCACATGGCTAGACATGAAATAATAAGGCAATCATAAGATAAGAGTGGCAAAAAACGTACCTTAAATACTGATACCGGATCAATGACCAATCTTTCATAAGCTAGCCATAATAATTATCATAACAATGATAACAATAATATCAATAGCGACGTGAATAACCAGGTACTCTGGACAAACAAATACCTAGCCGAGCCTTTATGTACCCCCACCGCTCTAGGCTCAGAAGGTTCAATCAACATACAAAAACACAAGTCATATTCTTCACCCATATCTGTGCAACCATCCCATAGCGGCTGATAGACATAGGTGTCTACTGGTGATAGGTGATGCACATGTAGGAATGAATGTAAAGTATACAATCAATATCAAAACTCATCATAACTATCCTCATCAGGACCATCATAATCGTAGTCAACCTCCGGCCTTTACGGATCTACATATTATCAATATACCCTCTGGCCTTACCGGGTATCAAGATCATAATAAAAGTATCCTCTGGCCTTGCCGAGTATCAATATCATCACAATAGTATCCTTCATCCTTATTGGGTATCAATATCATCACAATGGTATCTCCCGACTTTGTCGGGTATCAATATTATCACAATAGTATCCTCTAACCTTGTTGAGTATCAATAGCATCACAGTAGTATCCTCCGACCTTGTCGGGTATCAATATCATCACAATAGTATCCTCTGACCTGTCCGGGTATCAATAGCATCACAATAGTATCCTCCCGCCATGCTGGGTATCAATATCATCACAATTACCATAACTAAATAAGATACACAAAAATACTCATAAACGTAGATATATCACCATAGAATATCTATGTCATTAATACTTCCCAACTACTCATTATTATTTATTCAACACTTATTATCATAAAATCACTAGTTTACTAGTTGTCATAAAACCTTTAATTATTAGCCAAATCATTATCCTTCACATAATCCTAACTTACGGAATAGAAACTAACCACTATTTATTAATTATCCAACATCTATCATCTAGTCAAGGTTCATTACTAGACCAAAACTGCCATTTATCCACCATTCATTATTATCAACTAATCATCCTATATCCGTTACTAATTACTAGAAAATACCTTACTACTTGTCACCTAACCATCTTTTATTAACTGACACATTTCATTAACTAACCATCGTTAGCTACCATGGTTCAACTAAGCAAGATTCATTAACTAATACATTAGATTCCTACCTATCAAGTGCTATAGTCCCCTAATAGACAACTTAGTTACCATGAGTCCCCTAATAGACAACTTAGTTACCATACAACTTAACCGTCTAAAAATAAGAGCAGTCATAAGACCACATTTAAGCTATAATCATATTATTTGTAATGGAAAATATTCATAAATGTACCAAATCTATGCATGCCATCACCAATATTCTATCAGTAGAATAATAGGCATCATACCGCATCTTCTTCCATCCAATACTGGAGAGATGTGTATACAAACATGTACATATTCATATTCATAAACTGTAATCATATCATTTATAATGAAAAATAGTTCCCGGCTATTCAATCAATATCATAACACGTCCTTTGTCCCATTAATTTATCTAAAATATCTACAACATTATGATCATGGCCTTAGGCCTATACACATATCCAAGACTCAAATAAATAATCATATTTATAAGTTGTAGCATACATCTAATTATCTCATATATAAGATGCATAATATCAATAAGCATGTAGTCATCTCTCACACAAGAGGCGTCTCACATTTAGGAGGCATAATATAGACAGACATGTAATCATTTCTCATTTAAAAGGCCTCTCACATCAAAAGGCATAATATATACAAACATGTAATCGTCTATAGGATATCATATATCAATAGGTCATACATCAAGACTTCTAGGAATATCACTTATATAGGACAATTTACATATCCAAGAGGAACATCGTCTCTATAAGTCTAACAATCATGACAAAAGAAAATAGCAACTCTATAGGCCAATTATCATGTCTAAGAAGAAATAACATCTTTATAGGCCAATCATCAAGTCTAAGATAAAATAGCATCTCTATAGGCCAATATCAAGTTTAAGAGTAAATAGCATCTCTATTAGCCATATAACGTATCTAGGACGAGTATCATCCCTAAATTTCCAATATCACTTCCACAAGGAGTATCATAACCATAACTCAAAAGCAACAATTCAGGAACATCAATAAACACTGCCAAGTAATGAAGTACCTTATTCTAAGGTTTACTAGCCTCATCTATGTCTAACATCCGCATAAAGTCCATAAGACTTAACACAAGCTTAGGCCTAAGTGAGCTGAACGATCCACTTCTAACCCACAATTTCCATAATTTTGCATACTATGCACCAAACTAGGCTAAGGTATCTAGTTTATCTTCTAGATGTCAAGTAAGCCATATTCAAGCCTAAGATAGCAACTTCAACTAGAAACAAGAGTATTTAAGTCAACTCTACCCAACTTACGATTCCAAGACCCCATACTAGCCCAATAAGGCTAAATATACAAATCATGCTTCAAATGCTAAAACCATATTCCAAACATAGCATTATATCATATCCATGCTATAACTAATCTTAAATAAAGAGGGAAGGCGATAGGATACAAAAGGGTTGTAAACATGACATTTTACAGGTCCAAAACCCTCATCTAATTCATAAACATCAACAATCAAGGCCAAGTTATCCTACTCATAATAGAGCCTAACATCTATATTAACATGGAACATATATCACATCATCAATAAAGAAAAGTAGATAGAAGCCTACCTCAACAACAAACCGCAAAACCTTGCTTCATGCACCACATGCTCATCTTCACTTTACAATCCTCAAAATGCCATCACACTATCAAAACCGTAATCTACTTATCAATACGAGTCTAATGATACCTATTTTTCACTATTGTGCTTTGGGTCTAAAAATGACACCAAAACCCTAAGTGAGTCCTACATACAGAAAATGAGTTTTCGAGACCAACAAAATGATCACACATGAATAAGGAAGAAAAACCCTCGGCGAATGGGTTAAAACTAAGCATAATTTGGGCTATAAGCAAGCCCTAAGCTAAATTGGGGTTTGGGGTCCAAACTAAGAAATTCAAGCATGAATTCAAGAAATTCTTACCTTAATCTTGAAGATAATCATGATAAAAGATGATAATTAAGCTCCCAAGTCACCCTCATGACCAATTTTGAGTTATTACACTCATTTTGGGGTTTCTATGTCTAAATGGTGAAGGGGAAATGCCCCAAATGCATCTTAGGGACTTTATATAGCCCCTACATGTACTTAGACGTTGGAATCACGGTCCTACCAGCTGGAATGGAGCTACTCATGATTGCAAACTTTTGGCCACGATCGCGGTCGCACCATATGACAACAATCTTAAAAATAAGTTTTTGACCATCAGAACTCATTCGAAATCCAAAAAACATGATCTAATAGTGAATTTTTAGTGTAAACCATATTTCAAGTCCCTTGGAATCATCAAAAATTTTATCAGAGATCGTTTAGGCAAAAAGTGGTGCCCATACCTATAGTTTTATCACTGTTCATAAAATTTGCTCAATAGCCCAAAATAAGTCCAGGATCCTTGGGACCTAAACCAAGGGTCTTCGTAGCTTAAAATTGACATTTTGAATTTGATGGCAAAGACAAATTTTCAATCTGAGGTCGTTTCGACCAAATGTGGGTCCTACACCCATTCTTTCCAATTTCCAACTTTTTGACCAATAGGTTGAAATGAGCTCGGGTGTATTATGACCAAATTCAAAGGTCTATTTAGACTAAAATCAATATTTCAAATCTATTGGTGCATTCAGAATTTGCATCCAAGATTGTTACATTGATTTTTTTACCCAGTGGCCATTTGGAACCAATGAAGACTTCTAAAAAAGGAATTGGCTCTAAAAATCAAACGAACTACCCGGTAACTGAAGTTTTGGTCCCAGAAAGTCATAAATGAGTTAGGGCAGCTATGGAGAAGCTCAAACAGTGAAAATAAGCATAAATATGGAAAATAACCTGAAGGGTAATTGCAATATCCACTAGTAAAAGGACTTTAATCCTCAGTCAACAGACAGAAAGAATCTCAAAAGCTCAAAAGGATGAGGTACCAGGCCCATATGCTCCAAGATTGACCTCCTAGATAACCTCAGCAGAGAGAAAACACTTGTATGGGATTTTGCCACAAGTATCTTTGTTTCAACCAACACTCTCATTCTACTTCCAAAATAGCCAACTTAACCACTAACTGGCATCCAACTAAGCTGAAAAGGCTAATGCACGCATATCTGAATCACATCATGCTGATACCATCTCTATATCCACATAAATCAACAAAGGCTCATCCAACCTAAAAGCAAACCAAGACATGAGTCATAAAACTGAATCCAAATCCAAAAATAACCTTCCTTTACCTTTTTGCACCTGCTACCTGCTCTAAGCCAGGAGGAAAATCACTTGAGTCTCGTCCACACAATCTTATCATAGAGAACTCAAAGAACTGAAGCTGATCTGCTGAAAGTCCACAAGTCAGACATGAGAATAAGCTCATAAGGCATTATTTGGGCATACAAATGGAGATAATCGCGGAATGCAATCTATGCCAATGCTTTACCCAATCTGGATAAAAATTAAACTAAAATCTCAAAATCCAAGGTATAACTACTCATCACTGAATATTATACTCCAGGATGTATTATCCACCGAGAATGAAGAGATACTAAATCCAACTTGAGAATATTACTCCCGCTTAGTAAATAATCCATAATTCCTAAATAAACTGAAACACGAGAACAAAACTGAAATAATCAATACGAGGCCCATGCGCTATCATCTAAACACTTCTTAACTATAATCTAGCTGAAGTATCAAAGACCGAATAGGGAAACCACGAAGTATACTCAACCAACCTATAAATAAAATCTGAACAAAAATAAGTCCAAAATGAAGGCTGCATGACAGCTCTACAACACCAAGCTGAAATCTCAATACCAAGGCTAAATCACTCAATCTCAAATATCTTTATCAAAACTAAAAACGGGTAGGAATTAATGCTCCAAATCTATCATACTTCTAAATCGCCATTTCAAGGAGTCAAAAATCCAAAACTGGGCTAGTAAGGCTATATCAATGTTAACTATCTCAAATCAACTGTAGTATCTAGATCTGGCATATCTGAGATAAATCATACCAAGCCACAGTCGAGACATATCTAGAGAGAAAAATCACCACAGGGATAACCACTGACTGATAACACAAGCAACTTACTCTATAACAAAACATAGCCGCAAAATAGGATTCATGCCAAAGGAAAATAGCTAGTTGAAAATGCATAAACCTACTCCATATCTACTGGAGTGTATGAACTATCCAAACATACTCAAAACTTATCAAGGCTGAAAACCACACCAGTGAAGGCAAAACATTAAGCAACTCAGAGAAATGCATCTTAAGTTGGGAACTAACTAATGCAATACTCCATCTAGGTAAAGAAATAGCCACAGGCTCATATCATCAAGGATAGTTACCCTACCAAGCCTCACTAGGCCAATAAAATGCTGAAATAGGGATTTACTAAATCCATCAAAGAAAAACATCATCGAAGAAGAAATACCAATCTCAAAACCAAGGTCAAAGTCGTGACCATCACCAAAGAACCAACAGCTCAAGCTAAAGAGTTTCTAATTTTCCAACTTAAGAAGCGATCACAGGAAAGGACAACTGCCATTAATTTTCCAATTCCCCTAGGCAAAACTATATCACAATAACAAAGGAGTATCCAATCTCCACACTAACAACAAGGCAACCATTCATGAGAGAACGAACCCAACATACCTATGAGATAAATCCCCAACATCTCAACATCAGTATCAAAATTTCTATTGGACAAAGAAACATCTACAAATGAAGAACGAACCTCAAACTGGTCCATCTATCAAACGGATTATATAAAATGGGATAGCCAAAACAAAATCCTTCATAACCCAGAAGGCAATATTCTAAGGATCTCAAACTCAGAAATAGGCAAAATAACTAAATTGCCGACTCAAAATCCACAAAAACTATGAAAGGTCACTTACCTTTGATACCACAACACATACTTAAAATCAATCTAATATAGCTAACCAAGAGAAAACACAGTTAACCTCACCGCGCTAGGGGAGAGAAATCATCAAATCGGGCTATATCTACTCAAGCCACTAAATAATATAACAAGAATAATGAAAGTCTAACTAGATAGCACTAGTCTATACAGCTACCCAGTGAGAATCAATTTCATTATGTAACAGCATCAAGTAATAATATCAAGTAATATCAATAACCTCACATAATGGTAGTAATAGTAATGACAATATCACTATCAAATTACTGAACATGCAACACAAAAATAAATATCAATATCATGTACCATTTAAGGGCTATAACAGGGCTATATGTCAAGATAAATAAGACTCAAACCCAAAACCACTCCCATAGGGGAAAACATCAATATATATCTACTCAATCCACTACTAAAAGAAATAAACCACGGAGTAGTAACATAACTATGAATTCAACAACAAGGTACATAATGACCGATATAAATTCATCAAGGCATACAATCATTAATGGGTATGAAAACCCCAATACATATAATAAGAGATAAATATGAGAAATAAAAACACGCTAATTGAGGTAACATCCACAGTCACATGCCTGATTGGCATAGGGAAAATAAATCTGAATGGGTCTAAATAAGAACGACCAATTGAATCATTAATTGAGGTACCAAACACACCATCTCTAATTAAAGATATAACAACATCAAAAACTAATCTAACTATCCTAAATGACTGGAATCTCATGTCAATGACACTCCCTAGACTAGTATTTAGTCTCTCTGTAGCTGTAGAAATTCCTGAAGCATTACTATGGAGAGAATACAAATAGAGCCCAAATGACTAGCCAACTGACGCTGAGAGAAATTCACAAAATTATGTCCAAACTTCTAAAATCATAGTTTGTCTTAGGAACTCTAGACTGAAGGGGAATACATACTAACTCTATATATTCACCTAACTTATACAAGGGCATTCTCTGGGCCAGTGTCTCATTATAATACAACTAAACCAAGATCTTAGAATACTTTGAGATACTGCCCTTTATAATATAAAATGGTCTCCAAGGCCCTAATAACCATACTGCACTCCACAAGTCTGATAGGGACTTTTTCCAAATCTTTTTTGGCTACAACTGAGGATCTTTGGTATCCATCTCTAAACCTCTCATCTAATGCCATTCTGAAATTCTAGAAAAGTGTATTGGAGTCTAATTCACATCTGTTGACAATATCACATCATCCTTCAGGGATAGAATAGAGTCAAAGAATATGTTCAAAGTTTATAGAAACGTAAACACATGATAAGGAGTCATGAAGTAAATTTCCTAAAACATCACTGTAGCCTTCCAAAGATAGGTTATGGACATCTTCACACTGATCCACTAGACTCTACTAACACTTAGCTCATGTACTAATACACCAATGAAAACTAGGCTTTGTATTAATTTGTCACAACCCAACTTCTTAGGTCATGATCGTGCCTACCATAACCCACTAGTAGGTAAGATAACCAATAGTCCAGAACGGCTAGTAATAGACTACTCAATAATATTAGGAGAAAAATACGGAATATATGAAATAAAGATCAATTTATAGAAGAATATCAAAAGCTTGTGGTAGCAGTACAAAAGCTTCTAATATAAAAAAAGTACAAAAGTAAAATATCAAGAGAAATACAATGATGCAACTTATCTCTGAATACAATTTAGAGACTAGTCTAATACATAAGAGAGAGATAAGTAATGCTCCAAACGTCACGAGCTCACACTATGTTTCTAAATAAGGGCTGCTCTGTATAATGCACACATTAATAGTAATAACCCATACTATGATTCGCAGATTGTGAAGTGTAGTATGAGTACCAAATAAATAGTACTCAGTAGAAAACTACCAACTAAGCTCCAAAGATAAAGAAGATATACATAACATATAAATAGAACAGAATCTACACACAAGAGTTAAGAAATCAAATAACAAGTCAATAAGAATAATAAGGGACAACTATCCTATTCATGGCTAAGAATCTAACATAATAAGACTAAGGAAGTATCAGGGTGAACTATTGATCTTCCGTCTTTTGATGAACATTTTAAATTTTTTACAAGGGATACTTATGGATTTTTAAGCAACTATTGTTGTATTTAATACTGGATTTTAGTGTTCTCAGGTCAAGAACATAACTGAAGAGATAACTTGAAAAAATAGAAGAAACAAGAGCAAAAAGAAGAATGACAACCAAACTGATGGGCCGTCAACTATGTGATGGACCATCAGAGTGTCTGTCAAAGATAAATTGAATGGGAAGAATGATAACCCAAGTGACGGTCCAAGTTACAGATCGTCATACCTCTGATGGGCCATCAGTGTAGCCGTCAGGCTGAGGCAAAAATTAGTCCACAGAGTGACCAAGCCATAGTCCAAGTGATGGACCGTCACACCAGTGATGGCCCATCAACTTGGTCGTCACCCCTTAAATAGAATGAAGTAGCTTGGGACCTACAGCGATGGTCCAAGCGACAGACCGTCAAGCCACTGACAGGCCATTAATTGTGATGCAACAATACTGATTTTGAATTTCAAATCCCCAGTACCTGGGAATATATAAATACCCATTCTAGGTTTATATTAGGTATATTTTATCTTATTTCTATCTTATCAAAGAGATTGTACGTATTACTCTTTGAGATTACAAGCTACTTTTGTGGATCTAAGGATTTTAATCATTATTCTTACTAAGATCAAGAACAATTATGGGACCTTTTATAAGTAATTATTTGAATTAATTTATGAACAAAATAATGTATTCTTCTTTTTCTTTTAAGATTTGTGGCTAAAGCTCCCATAACTAGGGTTTTGGGAGTCTTGATGTAGTTTGCTTATTAGGGTTGTGAGGATGCTTAATTTCCTTAACTAATTGAGATTATATAAACTCCTCTTCACAATCATAACCCTTATTGGTTGCAAACTCGAAGGGTGAGCCCAAGAACATCACTTGTTGGAGTAGAAAAGTGTATGTTGGGAAAAAATAGGGTTTACAGGGAATTCAAAGGCTTCAACATTTGGGTTAAGGGTTGATGCCTTAACAGGATTAACCCACTTGAGAAACCAATTGAATAAGTCAGTGCATTCTTTGAGTTCAAAATAATTAAAGAATAATAATCCATTTAGGTTGAGAAATGAATGGGTGAACTTTAGAATTCAATAATTCTTTCAATTGAAATAAAAAATTAGAAATTTAGGTTAACTCACAACCCTGACTGCTTGAACATCTTGGTGACTGTAATCCTAGTTTGTCTAATATCATTTAATTAAGACCTGCAATAACACTCATTTATTAGAACAATACTTGTTAATCAATCAAAGCCTCCTTTACTTCGGAACCTTCGATCAATCATCCATTAATAATCATAAGACTTAATTAGCATAATATTCCCATGGGATTCAACCCCAACCTAGTTGGGTTCTATATTTGACGATGACTACTTACATTTTCTAATGAGATTTGTAATTTGGGCATATCAAATTTTGGTACTGTTGCCGGGGAATACGATTGTCAATTAAGTTTATGAGTGTTGATTGACATTTTGTCAAGTTCCTAATTTTACATTTATTTGTTGTTTTTGTTCATTACAGGATCTGTATTTTGCATGCCAAGTACATAGATTTGGATGAGACTGGTGCCATAAGAGCAATTATTCCACCACCATTAGCACCAAGAGTGAAGTTCAACATCACCAGAACCATGATACAATTGCTTAAACTCAAAGGCTTATTTGGTGGACTTCTATGGGATGATCTAAATATGCACTTGGTAAACTTCATCAATATCTGCAAATCTTTTGACAACCCTGGAGTTGGAAAGAATGCAATTCGGTTGTGGTTATTCTCGTTGTCTCTGTCTGGGGAGGAAACAATATGGATGAATGAATTGGCTCCCAGTTCTATAACAAACTGGAGGCAGTTTTAAGGAGCTTTCCTAGAAAGGTTCTTTCTGCCTTCCAGGATATTATAGTTGAGGGACGAGATTAGCAACTTTAGGTAGTTATTGAATGAGACACTCAATGAGACTTGGATGGGATTCAAGAAGAAGTTGATACAGTTCCCTAACCACAAGATGACCAATGAGCATTTGATAGAGACATTATACAGAGCCTTAAACTCCATCACTAAACCAACCATAGACAATGCTACAGGGGGAGCAATCATGGAGCTTATTTTTGCTAAGGCTGTAGATATATTTGAGTGATTAACTAAGACAAGTAGAGCTTGGCATACCAGGGATTCTGCGGTAGCAAGCTCTACTATGTCTAGTGGTATATCCGCAGAGCAGCGACAGAAAAAGAAAGAGCGCAACAAAGATATGGTGCATATAAAGAACCAAATGGAACTGCTCATAAAATATTTTCTATCTGGGAAGAGTTAAAAGGTGAAAGTCGTTGGGTCACAAGGTAGAGGTGATTCTAACTCTAAAGAGGAAGCTAATTATCTAAACAACCAGGGGTTTTTTTGAGGCAATAACTAAGAAAATCAAGGTCGGACTTATTATGATAAAGCTGGTTACAAAGATTGTGACCAAGGGAACTAGAAAAATAAGAATGACACAAGTGGATTGTATGCGCCTCCTAGAAATCATAATAATCCTGCTACTAGTTTATGTAAAATATCCATGAAAGACATGATGAAAAAGATACTGAAAGGGGTGGAGGCGATCAATGCCGGTGAGACAATGTTGAAGGGTGACTAATCCTCTATGAGTCAGTTGGTCGATTCATATTCAATTTCAATAAAGCAGCTAGAGAAGTAGATAAACCAACTTTAAGTGATGCTTAATCAGAGAAAGAGTGGTACTTTACCAAATGACATGGTGCAAAACCCTCAAAATAATAGGTCAATTATAGCGATTTCTACCCACAGTGGTAAAGTATTATTAGGCACTTCTATGGGCTAGCCTGTGGTTGATGATGTGGTAGAATTGGATTCAAAAGCAGAAAATGACCATCTAGTAGAGTATGAGAAATTGGATATTGATGACATTACATCTAACCATTATAAGACTGATGAATTAGAAAAAGATAAGGCAAATGAGGGAGAAGTTGTGATTAAAGTAAAGCCAAAACCACTCCCTCCATTTTCTCATCGACTGAAGAAAAAGGTGGATGAAAAGAAATTTAGCAAGTTCATGGCAATGCTAAAATAGTTGACCGTGAATGTACCTTTTGTGGAGGCATGGAACAAATGCCTAGCTATGCTAAATTCATGAAGTATCTTGTCACAAATAAGAGGACGGTGAGATATGAATCGATGGACAATCGTCACCATTGTAGTGTCATTTTGACAAGATCCTTAGTGCAAAAGAAAGTGGATCCTAGAGCATTCACCATCCCATGTACTATTAGATCACTAGATTTTTTAAAGGTCCTATGTGATCTTGGGGCAAGTATCAATCTGATGCCACTAACAGTTTATAAGAATTTTAAGTTGGGATATCCTACGCCTACTAACATGAGACTCGTGATGACAGACAGATCTGTGAAAGGACTAGTTACTGTATTATATGATGTGCTTGTGAAGGTGGCCAGTTTTATTTTCCCTGATGACTTTGTGATACTGTATTTTGAGGTGGATTTTGAGGTTCCCATAATTTGAGGTAGACCTTTTCTTACAACTGGGAGTGTTTTGATTGACTTGCGAGCAAATGAGTTATAGTTTAGGCTCAATAATGAGGTAGTTCAATTTGATGTTTGCTAGACAATGAAACAACATAAAGAGATGAGTGTATTCTCCATTATTGATGTTTATTATGAAGATAAGCAAGAGGTACCGATCAAGGAGAAATTTTCTATTAAAACTTTGGCTACGGTCTTGATAAACTTTGATAGCAAAGGTATTGAAGAATATGAGAAGACATTATGTGCTCTGACAGGAATGGGATCATATTCATATACTCCCAATAAGCTAGATTTAGACCTTAAAAATTGTCTAACACCACCAGCTAAGCCATCTATTGAAGAGCCATCGGTGTTAGAGTTGAAGGAGTTGCTAGACCATCTACGGTATGTGTTTCTTGGCAGTGAAAACACTTTACAGATGATTATGGTAGAAGATTTAGGGAGCAACAGGTTGAATCACTTATCTCTATGCTTAAGAGATATGAAAGGGCCATAGGATGGACTATTGCCGATATCATTGGTATTCCTCTGGGTATATGCACTCATAAAATTCAGCTTGAGAAAGATTGCACACTAATTATCGAGCACCAACGCAGATTGAACCCAGCGATGCAAGAAGTGGTTAAAAAGGAGAACATTAAATAGCTTAATGCAGGGGTAGTATACCCCATCTCTGACAGCAAGTAGGTGAGTCCCGTGCAATGTGTGCCCAACAGGGGGCATGAACGTGGTCGCTAACAAGAAGAACTAGTTAATTCCACTTAGGCCAGTCACTGGGTGGATTGTTTGTTTGGATTATTGGAAGTTAAACTCATGGACTCTGAAGAATCATTTCCCAATGCCCTTCAGGGATCAAATACTTAATCTCCTAGTAGGAAGGGGTTGGTACTGCTTTCTAGATGGGTATTCAAGATACAACCAAATTTTGATTATGCCTGAAGACAAAGAGAAGACAACATTCACATGCCCGTATCACACATTTGCATTCAAGCAGATGCCATTTGGTATGTGTAATGCACCTGCCATTTTTCAATGGTGCATGATGTCTATCTTCTCCGACATGGTGGAGGACACCTTAGAGGTTTTCATGGATGATTTTTCTGTAGTAGGTGATTCTTTTGAGTTATGTCTAGTAAATTTGAGTAGAGCACTACAGAGATACGAGGAATTAAATATAGTACTGAATTGGGAGAAATGCCACTTCATGGTGAAGGAGGGCATTGTTCTTAGACATTGAATTTCATCCAAGGGGGTTGAGGTCAACCAGGCAAAAGTAGAGATAATAGAGAAATTACCCCCTTCTTTCTTTGTGCAGGGAGTTTGTAGTTTCTTGGGACATGCTAGATTCTACCGCCAGTATAAAATGGACTTCTCCAAAATTGCAAATCTACTATGCAAATTATTGGAGAAGGAAGCTAAGTTTATATTTTATGATGCTTGTAGGAAGGCATTTAAGTGCCTTACATAGAAGTTTGTGGTTTCCCCTGTCATTGTTGCTCTAGACTGGTATAAGCCTTTTGAAATCATGTGTGATGCCAATAGAGTAGCACTTGGGGCTATGCTTGGCCAGAAGAAATAAAAATTATTCCAACTTATATACTATGTGAGCAAGGCATTGAATGGGGTGTAATAGAGTTACACTATTACTGAGCAAGAACTTCTCGCGGCTTTTTATGATTTTGAGAAGTTCCATGCTTATTTGTTGGGAAACAAGGTGGTGGTTCATATAGACCATGATTCCTTGAGATATTTGATGGCCAAGAAGTATGCTAAAACAAAGTTAATCAGATGGCTGCCACTTCTGCAAGAGTTTGACTTTGAGGTCAAAGATAGGAAAGATGTAAAAATTAGGTCATAGACCATCTATCCAAACTTGAGGGAGATCAGGAAATCATTGATAAATGGAAAATTGATGATGCATTCCCTAATGAGCATCTCCTTGTTGCTATGCTTGAAAGAGTACCTTGGTATACAGACTTTTCCAACTATGTGGTAAGCAATCTTATTCCTGAAGATTTTTCTTTTTATCAGAAAAGGAAATTCCTCCATGATGCCAAAAGTTACTTCTGGGATGAGCCATATCTATTCAAGCGGTGTGCTAATAATATTATCAGAAGATGTGTCCCAGAAGTTGATATATCAAACATTTTGGAAGTTTTCCATGCTTCACCAGTCGAGGGTCACCATGCAGGTGATCGTACTGCAAAGAAAGTACTACAGAGTAGATATTATTAGCCAACCTTGTTCAGGGATGCATACAAATTTGTGAAGAGATGTAACCATAGGCAAGGGACAATTTCGAAGCACCATGAGATGCGCATGACAAAAATGCTAGCGGTTGAATTATTCGATGTTTGGGGCATTGATTTTATGGGACCCTTCGTCAGTTCCTATGGGTTGAAATATATATTGGTTGTTATAGATTATGTATCTAAATGGGTAAAAGCTGTGGCTCTGGCTGATAATAAAGGTAAGAGAGTGGTTGCTTTTCTTAAAAAGAATATCTTTACTCGCTTTGGAGTACCACGTACTATCATAAGCAATGGAGGATCTCATTTTTGCAACAAAGTGTTTCGGGCTGCCTTGGCAAAATATGGGTGAAATAGAATAAAATAGCAACTCCATACCACCCACAGACCAGTGGGTAAGTGGAGATTTTGAATCGGGAGATAAAGGCCATCCTAGCCAAAATGGTGAATGCAAGTAGGCAAGATTAGTCTCAAAAGCTCGATGATGCCTTATGGACATATGAGACTACTTTTATGACGCCCATTGGGATGTCACCATAGCAACTGGTCTATGGAAAAGCATTTTTTTTGCCGATAGAGTTGGAACAAAAGTGTTTATGGGCACTCAAAAGGTTAAATCTGAATTGGAAGGATGCAGTAGAGCTAAGACTGGGGCAGCTACGTAAGATGGATGAATTTTGTCTCGGGGCTTATGAAAGAGCAAATCTGTACAAGGAAAGAATAAAGAAATATCACAATCAGATGATTGAAAAGAGGGATTTTCAAAAAGGCAATTGGGTATTACTCTTCAACTCTAGATTGAAGCTCTTTTAGGTAAACATAGGTCATAGTGGTCGGGCTTGTTTAAAGTTGCATATGTCTTCTCATCTAGAGTAGTCAAACTTGAAAATAAAGATGGAAGTGTCTTCAAAGTCAACAAGCAATGATTCAAGCTATATATCGGTCTAATGGACTCGGTTAAATGCTTAAGTACAATTTATCTCAACAAAGTCTAAGTAATCAAGATAATTGAGTCATACCGCAATAATAAATTAAGCTCTAATAGGAGCAACCCACAATGTGTTATTGTGAGTGTAGTTAGAGTTATTTATTTCTTTTAGTACAATTTGATATGTTTGTGAAGTGTGCAACGATAAAAGTGCAGGGAAACAGGATTTAATCAAGTTGAGAGAGGTTGACGGAAGTATTGATGGACCATCACTGACATCGTCAAAGCCATCACAAAAAAATGACATTCTTGATAAGGCTTGACGACTAAGTTGATGGACCGTCAGAAACATTGTCAACATGGAGCTAAAAAGTCTAGGTCCTGGATAAGAGCTAATGGATACTACGCTGGACAATCAACCATCTAACGGACCGTCACACCCACCATCACAGGAAGGAAAAATGAACCCTGTTCTGGTGAGGATTGGCGGTATAACCGATGGATCGTTAGACACCTGACGGACCATCAGGCTACCCGTTAATCGAACACTAGAGTTTAAATGGGAAGGTCAGGTCTCTAAAAGGCTATTTAGTCATTTTGATCCGACCCAAATGCTATTTAATAGATAGTGGGAGTCAGTTACTCACAAGTTCCTAACTCTTCAATTCTAATAACCGTTTGCATCCCTGTACATTCATTGTAGGATTCAAATTCATCCCTTCTTAGGAATCTTCACCTCTTCTCTTCTTCTATTTAAACCATCTCTCTTCTGATTAATCTCATCAAAAGAAAAGTTAAATCACTCGCTGTGAAATTAATTAGTATAGTCTGTTCTCAATTTTGCAAGTCAGAGCATTGAGGAATGCTTCAAGAAAGGAATGACAAAAACTCTAGTTTCCTTTTCAGAATGAAGAACATGCATAATGCGAAGTATGACAATGGATGAAAGAACTCTTTCTTTTCTTGTTATTGATTTTGTGTTTCTAATCAAAATCTGGTAAATAGTGTACTGCGTAAAGACTGAGTAACCCATGGCAAAAAATTTGTGTAATTAGTGTTTAAAAGTTGAAATTAATACAGTGATTGTATGCTTGATGATTGAATGCATACCAGATGTTTGTAAAATTGCCAAAGTGAAACTTGATGTTGCAATGTCAAAATGACGGCCAACTTGATGGACCGTTGGACACCCGATAGATCGTTACTTTGACTATTGAAAAGTTTCTAAAAAAATTAGGTACTGGTTTAGCTGCAACAGACAACCTGATGGACCATCAAAGTGACCGCCGCAAGGCTATGTGATAAATGTTTTACTTGTTAAGACTTGACGGTCAGGGCAGCGGATTGTCATAGCCTTGATGGACCATCAACCCACCCACCCATCAAGTTAAGTTTTTTCATAAATTATTTCTGATTCTGATCTAACTATTTCTTGATTCCTTGTTTAGGCAAATGAAACACAAACAACCCATAAGCAGAGGCGGTGGTAGTACTCAACATGGAAGGGGTAGAAATGAGCTGAGATTAAGTAAGAAGGCTCCAAATTTTAAGACTCAGCAAAGAGACAAGATGAATCAGGCACTCTCCCAGTTTGAAGAAAAGAGTGAGAAACAACAATAACACAAGTTTGAGCCCCAATGAGGAAGGGGTTAATATATCAAACCCCAACCAAGTTGAGATATCGAAAGCTGAGGATGCCAATATGGTTAAAAGCAAAGACCCTTAATCACGGGAATTAATTAGGTGGAAAATTTAAGGAGAACGATATAAATATCTTGATAGGATTGAACCAACATCAACCAGGCCAACAAAGAAGCCAATCTCCAAAGAACACCAAACGTGACGATCGAGTTGCATGATTACCTAGAGCTACAATGGCGATTTAATGAATATGAGTTAACTTGGATGAGCAAGTCTCTCGGGGCATACCAACCAAATCTTTTGCGAGAGTTTTTTGCCAATTATTTGGCACTGGCAGAGAAAGATTATCCCAAGGGCTCAAAAATTTCAGACTTGCCCAATAGGGAATAAGTTTCGATAAGAGGGGTCACCATTAATATTATGCCCGCACGCTGAACAAGATTCTATTTGGGCCTAACTATGAAACACCGATTGCTTTACAAGAGCTTAAGTATCGTCTAACTATGTCCTTCACCTTAAGGCCTTAGTTATCTAGGCTCCTCACTGACCACAGAGTGCATTGCTAAGTCATTGATTAGTTTCCGAGTTTAGGTTTGGTGGGCTATTGTTAGACTGCGGTTGTTGTTGACAAAAGGAGATGCTAACTTGGACAGTCATAGGGCAGTGTTGGTAGCTAGTTTTGTTGTTGGGCTAAAGATTGATTTTGGCCAAATTATTACTGATGAGTTGTTTGTTTAGGCACACAAAGTGGCAAGTGCTTTACAATTTTTGTGTTTGATCATAGAATTATGTAGACAGGCCAATGCGCCTTTGATCTGAGGGGTTAACAATGTGATTCGAGCAACTTACAGGTAGGATATTGAAAAAATAAAGGATAACTCCAAATATGAAATACGAATCAACAAGCCTCCTGCTTATCAGACGCAGTCAGCCCCAGCCCGCGGGACTTTTGAGATCCCCAAGGTATGTCGTAGCCTATTACTACATATGTGCTGCCCGATTATGTGTCTCCTAGTACTTCTGCAGGATCAGTATCTATGCCACCAATGGGTGGGACTTCAAACACTTCATCGGTCCCACCTTAGTATTCTGAGTACAGGCTGACACATAAGAATTTTTCAAAGTCTGTCAAAGCACAGGAAAAGTTTGAGAAATAGTTGAGCAACTGGGTAAAATGGTTTAAGCCGTTTGTTGATCGCATCATTGATAAAGCTTTAAAGTTATATCAGCATATTTAGGCCATAATGGATGACATGGAAGAGCATATAAATAAGTGGCTGAACAAGCTATCATTGCTAGATTTTGCAAAGTTTGTGGCAGAGTTCAAGCAGGCACAAGCTGATATAGCCGATCTTAAGAGACGACTACTGCAACCTACTTTTAATCCTAGTTTGATCATTAGTGATAAGGACGAAGGCCTGGTTGATCTGATGTGTAGACCGCTCAAAGACAAGGGTAAACAGGTGGATGAAAATGTTGATAGGAAGGCCGCGAGAAGAAGAAGGAGAGAAAAAATAACACCTGAGAAAAGGTATGAGAGACTTGAAGAAATCTACAAAGAGATCGAAGAAAGATGAAGAGTTGATAAAGAAGAAAGCTGCAGATTAAACCACAACAGTATCGACCAGTTCTACCCCAGCTATGGGACCAATTCCAGATCTGATTCTTATTGATATACCTCCAATCCAGAATGAGGATGATTTAAGCACACTTACCACCATAGGGGTCAACGTTGATGGACCTGAGGCCAAAAAAGTCTCACCATATTTGAATGACTCGTCAGCCTAAGGGGCTTTACAAGTATTCCACTCCTTTGTACTTTATGTTAATGCATTTGAGGACAAAATATTTTGTTTAGTAGGGTTGGGGTTCTTGTTATGTTTCGGTCACCACGGGGGTTTTCGTTGCCTGTGTTCTTTTCCTCCTGTGTGACATCTAGTAGAAACAACATGTTTAGGTTGAATATTTGTTTTTCCTTTGTTATCGTGATGTACATATTGTTCAGTGATTTTATTTGTGTATTGACTTTTCTTTTTGTACCCTTTTTGTATGTATGGATGATAAATGAATGTGCCAAAGTACTTTGAACATGTTTGTATGGCAATTCCTTCTTGTCACTTAGTATATGTTGAACAACCATTTGCGATTTAGTGATTGGCATTAGGATGCAGAAATAAAGTGAGGATAATCATGTGATGTAAATCCCAAGAGTTGGTAGAATAAGTGTTAACTCATTAGCTATGTGCGCGAGTGTTTATTGTAGTTCTTGCATAGTGTGTAAACTAGAACTTGTCCGGCTCATTGATAATTCCTTGTGATTGATTCAATAAGATAGGATAGCAGCCCCCCTTTAATTATTAGTCCACTTAGTCATAAAAAATGACCCACCAAGAAGATTTTTTCCTTTTGAACCCTTTTTGAGCTTGTATTAGTGTTTTTTCATACATTATAACTTCAATTCACTCTCTTTAGGATGTTAGAACCTAACTTTAGCCCTGGTCCAATTTTAGATATCGTGCACCTTAACTTAGGAAAAAGGTCTAAGTTGATGGTGGCTACTATCAGAAAGTCAATAGTTTGATGTAGATGGGTTAGAGTTGAGATAAAATGTCACATCTGGCCCTAATCTTGTTCGATATTGTGCACCTCAACTGACTACATCAGCATAAGTTGAGGGTGGCTGGTGCAGACTCTAAAAAAATTTTGTTTATGGTGAAATCGTTGATGAATAGTATGGATTGTAAGTAAACTAGAAAATTATAAGTCTTGGTGTGTTACAATCAAGGTCAAGGAGAGTGAAGTTAGAACTTGAAGTCACTTTTCCCAAAATTAATCCTCACCTAACAGTGAAACCTAATTATAAGCCATAGAAAGACCTGCTTGATCTTTGTGAATCAACCATAGAAGAACATTAGATGATAAGGGCAAGATTATGGGTGTGTATGCTGTGTTTGCAACTTTCTTTGTAAGAGACAGAGTCTTGATTTTTGTCCACAGGATAAATGAATAATGTGTGGTGTATTTCTTTAACTGTGAGGGCAATTTGAGTTATACTTAGTCTTGCTGATTTTTGTGCGATATTGTATCTATGATTGTGTATGTGATGCATTGTAAATAAGGTCAGTTATAGATCCTGATATGTTGAGACCACATAAGTGAGACGACAGTTGAGTGGTTGTATGAAATCTAGTTCAATAGTTGAATGCCCATCATTGTGTTTGTTCATGCACGTAATTTGGTATTGAGTTACTTGAGGAAAAGAAATTGTCTTAAGTTGAGGGTGTTGATGTTCTGACTTTTGACGGAACATTTTACATCTTTTACAAGGGATAAGTGTGCATTTTTAAGCAACTGTTGTTTTATTTAATGCTGGATTTTAGTGTTCTCAGGTGAAGAACTTAGCTGAAGGGATAACTTGAAAAAAGGAAGAAACAGGAACAAAAAGAAGAATGATGACCAAATTGACGGGCCGTCAACCATGTGACGGTCCGTCAGAGTGTCCGTCAAAGATAAACAAAATGGGAAAAATAATAACCCAAGTGACGGTCCAACTGATGGACCGTCAGACCAGTGACATCCCATCAACTTAGCCGTCACCCCTTAAACAAAATGAAGCAGCTTGGGACCTGGAGCAATGGTCCAAGCTACAGACCGTCAAGCCACTAACGGGCTGTTAACTTGGCCATCAACTGTGACGCGGTAATACTGAGTTCAAATTTCAAATCCCTAGTACCTGGGAACATATGAATACCCAATCTAGGTTTAGATTAGGTATCTTTTATATTAATTCCATCTTTTTAAAGATATTATAGGTATTACTTTTTGAGATTATAAGCTACATTTGTGGATATGAGGATTTTAATCATTATTCTTACTGAAGATCAAGAACAATTGTGGGACTTTTTGTATGTAATTCTTTGAATTAATTTATGAATAAAACAATGTTTTCTTCTTCTTCTTTAGAGATGTGTGGCAAAAACTCCCATACCAAGGGTTATGGGAGCCTTAAATGTTGTTTGTTGATTGGGGTTGTGAGGATGCTTAATTTTCTTAACTAACTGAGATTATATAAAATCCTCTTCACAATCATGACCTTTCTTGGTTGTAAACTCGAAGGCTGAGCCCAAGAACATCACTTGTTTGAGTAGAAAAATGTATTTTGGGAAAAAAGAGGGTTTACAAGGAATTCAAAGGCTTTAACCTTTGGGTTAAGGGTTGATTCATTAACAGGATTAACCCACTTGAGAGACCAATTGAATAAGTTAGTGCATTCTTTGAGTTTGAAAGAATTAAAGAATAATATCCATTTAGGTTGAGAAATGAATAGGTGAACTTTAGAATTCAACAATTCTTGTAATTGAAATCGAAAATTGGAAATTTAGGTCAACTCACAACCCTGACTGCTTGAACATCTTGGTGAACATAATCCTAGTTTGTCTAATCTCATTGAATTAAGACCTGCAATAACACTCATTTGTTGGAACATTACTTGTTAACAAATAAAAAAAAAAAACCCTTTACTCCGGAACCTTTGATAAATCGTCCATTAATAATCATAACACTTAATTAAATTGTATTCCCTGTGGGATTCGACCCGAACCTAGTTGGGTTGTATATTTGACGACGACCACTTACGCTTTCTAATGAGAGTTGTAATTTGGGTGTATCAACTATCCTATTCCAGCTACATTCAATATACATCAATGATATACCATATATCCCAGGTCGATATATGAATAAAGAGCAAAAGAAAGTTAAATAGTAAAATATGAGGCAAAGTAATGATTATACAAAATGAACTACAAAGGAAGGGATATACGGTAGTACCATAGCTTTATATAGCTATATATATATATATGAATATATACATGAGGTCATCTCAAACTATATCATCATATTCTCATTTAAGACCTCATTATAACACTTATCAGGATTTAAATACTATTATACTCGGGGGTTCTAATCCACATGGATAGACATGAAATAATCGTGCGTAATAATTTAATCAGAAGATAGGAAAGCCCAAAAACTTACCTTAAATTCCGATACCGGATCAATGATCAATCTTTCATAAGCTAGCCATGATAATGATCATAACAATGATAACAACAATATCAATAACAACGTGAAGAACCGGCTACTCCAGACAACCAAATACCTAGCCGAGCCTATGCTTACCCCCACCGCCCCAGGCTCGGAAGGTTTAATCAACATACAACAACACAAGTCATATTCTTCACCCATATCTATGCAACCATCCCATACCGGCTGATTGACATAGGTGCATACTGGTGAAAGACAATGCTATGAAGGAATGAATGCAAAATATACAATCAGTATCACAACTCATCATAATTGTCCTCATCAGGACCATCATCATCGTAGTCAACCTCTGACCTTTCTGGTTCTAAACATATTATCAATATATCCTCTGGCCTTGCCAGGTATCAACATCATCACAAGAATATCCTCTAGCCTTACTGGGTATCAATATCATCACAATAGTATCCTTCGGCCTTGCTGGGTATCAATATCATCATAATAATATCCTCCGACCTTGTCGAGTATCAATAGAAATCATAATAGTATCCTACGGCCTTTCTGAGTATCAATATCATCATAATAATATCCTCCGAATTATTCGGGTATCAATAGCATCACAGTAGTATCCTTCGTCCTTGCGAGGTATCAATATCATCACAATTACCATAACCGAATAAGAAACACTAAAATACTCATAAAAATAGACATATCACTATAGAATATCTATCTAGTCAATACTTCCCAACTACTCATTATTAGTTAACAAACACTTATCATAATAGACTCGCTAGTTCACTAGTCATTACATAACCTCTAGTTATTAACCTAAACATTATCCTTCATATAATACTTAATCATGGAATAACAGCTAACCACTATTTATTAGTTAGCTAACATCTGTCATCTAGTCAAGCTTTATCACTAGACAATAACCGCCATTCATTATTATCAACTAATTATCCTAAATCTGTTAATAATTACTAAACAACACCTTACTTTTTGTCACCTAATCATCTTTTATTAACTGACACCATCCATTAACTAACCATCATTATCTACCATGTTTCAACTAAGCAATATTCATTAACTATTACATTAGATTCCTACCCATCAAGTGTTATAGTCCCTTAATAGACAACTAGTTACCACACAGCTTAACCATCTAAAAAGAAGAGATGTCATAAGGCCATATTTAAGCTATAATCATATTATTTATAATGATAAATAATCATGAACGTACCAAATCTAGGCATTCCATCACCAGTATTCAATCAGTGGAATAATAAGCATCATACCACATTTTTTTCCATCCCATACCAGAAAGATGTGTATACAAACATACACATATTCATAAACTCTAATCAAATCATTTATAATGATAAATAATTCTCGGCTATTCAATCAATATCATAACACATCCCTTGGCCCATTAATTTATCTGAAAGAATTACAGCATTATAATTACAGCTTTAGGCCCATACATATATCCGGGACTCATATCAATAATCATATTCATAAGTTGTAGTATACCTTTAATTATCTCACATATAGGAGGCATAATATCAATAAGTATGTAATCATCTCTCACACAAGAGACATTCACATCTAGGAGGAATAATATAGATAGACATGTAATCATCTCTCACAAAAGAGGCATCTTACATCTCGGAGGCATAATATATAGACATGTAATCATATATAGGATATCATATATCAATAGGTCATACATCATGACTTCGAGGAATATTACTTCTTTAGGACCATTTACATATCAAAGAGGAACATCGTCTCTATAAGTCCAACAATCATGACTAAAGAAAATGGCAACTCTATAGGCTAATCATCAAGTCTAAGAGGAAATAGCATCTCTATAGTCCAATCATCAAGTCTAAGAGGAAATAGCATCTCTATAGTCCAATTATCAAGTCTAAGAGGAAATAACATCTCTACAGGCCACACAATGTATCTAGGAGGAGTATCATCTCTAAATACCGAATATCACTTCCACAAGGAGTATCATAACCATAACTCAAAAGCCATAATCCAGGAACATCAATAAAAGTTACCAAGTTATGAAGTAACCTTATTCTAAGGTTTACTAGCCTCATCTATGTCTAACACCCACACTGAGTCCACAATACTTAACACAAGCTTAGACCTAAGTGGGCTGAACAATCCCACTTTTAACCCATAAGCTCCATAGCATATTATGGCCCAAACTAGGCTAAGGTATCTAGTTCATCTTCTAGATGTCAAGTAAGCCATATTCAAGCCTAAGATAGCAACTTCGATAAGAAATAAGAGTACTCAAGTCAATTCTACCCAACTTATAATTTCAAGACTCCCACACTAGCCCAATAAGTCTAAATATACAAATCATACTTCAAATGCTAAAATCATATTCTAAACATAGCATTATATCATATCATGCTATGACTAATCTAAACTAAAGAGAGAAGGCAATAGGATACAAAAGGGTATAAACATGCTATCTTACGGGTCCAAAACCCTCATCTAATTCCCAAACATCAACAATCAATGCCAAGTTATCCTACTCATAATCAAGCCTAACATCCATATTCACATGAAACATATATCACACTTTATCTATAAAGAAAAGTAGATAGAAGCCTACCTTAAGGAAAAACTGTAAAACCTCGCATCATGCACCATATGCTCATCTTCACTTTACAATCCTCAAAATGCCATCACACTATCAAAACCATAATCTACTCATCAATACAAGTCTAATGATACTCATATTGCACTATTATGCTTTGGGTCCAAAAATGACACCAAAACTCCAAGTGGGTATGACATACGGAAAATGAGTTTTCAAGACCAACCCAATGTTTACACATGAATAAGGAATCATAACCCTCAAAGAATGGGTGAAAACTAAGCATACTTTGGGCTAAAATCAAGCGCTAAGCTAAATTAGAGTTTTGGCTCCAAACTAAGAACTTCAAGCATGAATTCAAGAAATTCTTACCTTAATCATGAACATAATCGGGATAAAAGATGATAATTAAGCTCTCAAGTCACCCTCTATGACCAATTTTGAGTTATTACACCTATTTTGGGGTTTCTAGGTCTAAATGGTGAAGGGGAAATTCCCCAAATGTGTCTTAGGACCGTTTTATAGACCCTACTAGTACTTAGCTATCGTAATCATGGTTTTACGGGCCATAATGGTGCTACTCATGATCGCACACTTTAGGCCATGATCGCGGTTGCACTAGATGACTACAAACTCAAAAATAAGTTCTTGACCCTCGAAACTCATCTGGAATCCAAAGAACATGATTCAATAGTGAATTTTGAGTGCAAACCACATTTCAAATCCATTAGAATCATCAAAACTTTCATCAGAGATCGTTTAGGCAATAAGTAGGACCCACACATATTGTTTCATCACTTTTTATTAAATCCGCTCAATAGCCCAAAATAAGTCTGGGAGCCTTGGGACCTGAACCAAGGGTCTCCCTAGCCTAAAATCAATGCTCCAAATGTGATGGCTAAGTCAAAATTTTAATCTGAGGTCGTTTTAACCAAATATGAGTCCCACACCCATTCTTTCCAACTAGCAACTTTTCGACCAATAAGTCAAAAGTGCATTGGGATCCAAACCAAAGGTATACCTAGACTAGGGTAGATATTTTAGATCTGCTGGCATAGTCAAAATTTGCATCCGAGATTATTTCATTAATGTTTTCACCCTGTGGTCATTTGGAACTAGCGAAGACTTCTAAATTGGGAATTGGCTCTAAAAACCAAATGAACAGTCTGGTAGCCAAACCGTTGGTCCCAGCATGCCATAAATGACTTGGGGAAGCTATATAGAAGCTCAAACGGCGAAGAGAAGCATAAATATGGAAAATTACCCAAAGGGTCATTACATCTTTCCACTTTAATAGAAATTCCACCCCTAATTTCTTTTTAAATTTTATACAATGCTTGAGGGGTGGTGGTATAAAAATTATGTAACCAAGCAATAGATGTGACATGATACTATTATTAGTCCTTAAGTGAGGAATGTAATTTTTTGATTTTTGGCACAACAAATTCAAGAATATAAACATGTTTTTTTTATCATTTTTATACTCTTCTATAGGCTTGGATGGCTCGATTAATATCTTACTATCCAAACATAATGTGAAAAAATGATTAGAATGAGGTTCAATACGTCCCAACACATGAACTGCATTATTATTTACATACTCACATAACTCTAATGTACTCTTCTCAATAGTGACAACATCAATAAAAGCATGATCAAGTATTTGATCCTCCAAAAAACCCTTTCTAATAACCCTTTCTATATTTCAACAAGCACAAAACTCTTTTTAAGTCAAGAAACACAAGATTTTTGTCATAGCTAGTGCATTGTCATGAACAAGATCATCCCAACTTAAGATTCCACTCAATGCACTAGCTATCTTTGAGAATGAGATTACTCCTAAATCATCACCACGGTAAAATTGATAGAGTGGACATAACAAGGGTTTAGACAACACTCTACTTCCCCAAGGGTACCATCAATACAAAAATTATACTCTCCACACTAGCATAAGAATCATCAAAGATAAATATAAAGTAAAGAAAGGTGTCACACAAATTGATTTCATATAAGGTGACCTTAAGTATATGCTCACTACTATGTGCAAGAATATTTTTAAAAGTATGCTCAAGAATTTGAATATTGAAAGAAGAATAAATAACTGATACATAAAAAATAACTTTCATTTCTTCACAATCCTTTCCTGTAAGATTACTCTCATCTTCAAGAAGAGACTTCCATATTTAGGAGGAATATTATCTCACCAAAGTGGGTTATTATATAGGGTATAACGCTCAAAAGGAGCCCAATCATTAATATGATCTGCACTACTAGGTAATTCAAGAGGAGTGATTCCATCATCTTCAAATAAGATATTGTACTTAAAGAGAGAAGGATCAATCCAAGAAGGAGAATTAGACCATGTAGGTTCACTCTCAAAATACAATTATTACATTTTGAAGAAATTTCAGACACATCATCATCCCCATAAGCAAAGAAACCAATAGAATTTTTTTTAAAAAACATGCTCAAAGGTTCACTCCTATTCACTTGATTAACATAATCAATATCACCACTTACTTGAGGTTTATTAATCATATCACAAATATCCTCCAATATTGGACTAGATTTGCACACAAGTTAGTTAACACAATTTTCATAAGACAATGTACGATTATTAAAAAAAAAGATTTTAGCACTAGGTAACCACAAATCAATTCTACAAGAAGAGTCAATTCAGTCATCAAAAGGATCAACTAGTGTATCCATGCTCTCAACTTATACATTATCATCACGAGGCAAAGAATCATTAGGCTCAGATAAGGATAAACTATCAATTGAACTTAATTGACTACTAGCTATACAATGATCTTTAATATTGACTAAAGTGCAAGAGTTAGCTTAGTTACCTTGAAGTTCATAATAAGGACCCTCTTTACATTGGGGTGGAATTCCTATCAAAGTGTTGGGATATTCTTCAAGTCATTCATTGAAAGAGTCCACCCTCTTTCTTAGCTTAGCTAAGGCACTTATCACCGCATCAAAGTTATTCTTCTTTCTGGGAGTTGATGCTCCTTCATTAGAGATCATTGAACCTACATACATATCATTATTAAGAGAAAGACAAACAAAGTTAGATTGGTTTTGTAGCAACCCCCTCACTTCATTTATCTCAACCTCTCTTTTTCTTCTCTTAGGTTGCCACACTGTATTTATTTACTCCTCTCAATATTTTATCTCCCATTTTTTGTTGGGTGTTGAGTAAGTGCCATTTCCTTGAGGATTGGGAAAGGTAGGTGGAAAAAGATGATTTCCCCATTGGTCCACAATGATTTTGTGCCAAATTTCCTTATTCAAATTTCTGATATCTTCAAACCAATTAGTGCCCAAACATAAATATACAAAGTCCAAGGAAAGTACATTACACCAAATCTCCTCATAATACCCTTTTCGTGTGAAATAATTCTCACACTCTTTGTAACTCTATTGCCTTCCAAGAAATATAAAAAATGCTTTGAAACTCATGGTATCCTCAAAGAGTCAACCATAGAAGGTGTGATGTAGTTTGCATAGCAACTATCATCGAGGAGAATAATAATCCTAAAACTTCCCAAATATCTGCCCATCTTGTACAAGCTTATCTTCTTGTATCTATTTGGCATATAGTTGGCTCTAAAGAGTTTCTTCAACAAGTTCCATGGTGGAATGGAGCCATTAAGTTAAAGTCATTGAGTGTGGCATATGTTATAAAACTAAATTTTTACTAGCCTTCTAAGGTGCTTAAGGATATATGGGATTTACTTGACTTCTCTCACATTATAGTCCTTGAAAACCATCATATTACCATTCCCAATCAAAGTAAGCCTCAAATTTCTCTCTCCTTTGAAAATAGGAAAAGGTATTCTAAGGAGATTATGATTTCCACTACTTCCCCTATAGATTGTACAAGGTGCATAGGAGTAGGTGGTGTACCTCTCATCATCTACATGCTTGGAGTGGGAAGGGGAAGACTCTTCACATGTTCCATAAACTTCACAAGAACCATCAAAAGGCTCTTCATCCTTATTATATTCTCCATAAGATCTAGATTCACCATTTTCGCTTTCATAATAGTAGCTCTCATTCCCATATGACTCTTGATCATGGTTATATTTATAGCCACTAATTTTCATCTCCATAATAGCCATAGCCCTCATAAATACAATCATAGTCTCCAATGTCGTAGTCATATGTATCTAATAATATTAAATACATACGTTCTTATAACTCCAAGTACCTACAAAAAGAATACACAAAGTTAGTAGTAAAACTTCTTACCAAAACTCGAAATAATCTCACCTTTATATTCCTCACAAATAGATTGGCTTATTTTGAAGTCTTATTATACTCCGGTGATAGATGAGGTATTGATTTTTACTCTCAGTTGGAATATATTTTGTTTTTTATAAGGAAGGATGACTCAAAAACAAATATAGACTTGAAGAAAGAAATAACTAATAAATAAAAACTAGAAAAGCACAAAAAGAAATAGATGATGAAATAAAATGGACTCAAGAACCAATTAAGCAACTAAGTAGATAAATTACTAGTTGTTCAATAGTTTAAAAATCAAAAAATGAAGTACGAAATCAAGAAATGAAACTAAGAAGTTGGAACTAGAATAAAATGGAATTTGGGGGTGGTTAAAGTACATTTTGAAGGTGTGTGGATGCATCCCATGAGTTGTCCACACATGTGGACATCGTAGGTGAAAGTAGAAACTAGTAGGTGACCTGTTTTGTCCACCTACGAGCATAGATAACTCACCTGTATGCCTAGGTGGGAAGGATAGTTCACCCTAAAAGCCTCGAGTTACACTTTTTGTGGGCCCTTTTGGATTATTTCTCCTAGAATATTCCCCTTTTGAGATATTCCTTTGTGCAAACACCCAAACAATTTTCTCTCCCTTTCTTTTCATATCTAACACACTTTTTGATGAATCTTTCTCTTGACGATATAAATATCCTCAAGAACACCAAGAACGGATTTGAAGATCCAAAATTCACTTCTTCATTTTAGCTTGGAATTTAATGAAAATTTAAATGTAGGCTCTGTTCATCGGGGGAAGCACTTTCCAACAATCATTAGTCTTCAAATCATCACCAAAATTTTTAGATTTACAAACCCTTTTTTTTTATTTTCTTCAAGCTTCAAATGTAAAAAGGGCAGATTTTTCAAACTTCTCTAAATAGCACCAACTTTTAGATTCACGCTCCCTTAAATGTGGAGGACACTTTTCCTACAATTTTAACCCCAAAATTTATAGATCTAGGAAGCCACTTTTTAACGTTCTTCAATACAAGCTTAATAATGGAGTTTTCTCTCTAAATCTACTCAAACCAAATTCAAACTCAAGATTTTGACTCAACTAAACTAGGAGAAATAAAATCTAGTACAAAACTACAAAAATGACAAAAACAAAAATTCTCTTTTTATGGCGGGGGGGGGGAGGGTCTTGAAATGTTTTGACTCTTTTTTTGAAAGATAACAAGCTCAAGATTGAATTCGTGGGAACATACTCAAGCTCGACTCCAATAGAAAATGATAATCCACACAATGCCAGAAAAAAAGAATATAAATTATGAAAACAAGAAATTAAAGAATATATAGATAGACACAAAAGAATATGAGAAAGGAAAATCAAAGAATATTATCTACCTCTTATGAAGAACAAAGGGATAATCAAGTAATCTAACCAACCAACTTTTCTAACAAGTAATCAATGAAAGATTTTCTAAGATCTCAAGCTCCATAGGAGTCTCATAATCAATAATATCAAAAAAATACATCAAAATGAAGCTAAGTCCTAATATTTATAGTCATGGGCCATTTTTACATATATGGGTCAAAAAGTAACCCAATTCTATAAAAAGGAGCAAGTTGGCCGCTTAGGCCCACATGCCTATGTAGGTAATGACTTGTTGGAACATGTGGAGCAGCTTCTGGCATAAGCGAGTGACCTGTTGAATAGGTAACTATGCAGGTTGCTCCGATCATCATTTAGATCCTCTTATCTTTTTAAAGACCTATCTAATGCCCCCTTGACTCCAAGCTATCTTCTATATGTGATTTTGCTATACTTGGAGCCTAGAATGGACCCTCCACACATATCCTTGTGGCTTGGATTCTTTGTTATTTCTCTTGAAATACTAGCCGAGAAAGGTGGACGTCAATTTTTCTTATATTAGAGATGGAAACTAATTTTCTATTAACACTTTTGCTGCTCTCTTTAATGAGTCTTCTGTGGTAGGTATGCTTTGTATAATGTATTTACGTAAGATTATCATGTTCAATAGCCTGAGGTGCATTAAGTATTAAAACTTACATATGGTATCTAAGCCTGAATATTTGAACGGATAATCTTTTCATAAGGAAGATTATATTATGACATACATTAATCATGTTGATGGAACCATTATGATAAGGTTAAATGGTTTTCATCTCATGTTGTTCTAATCAAATTAGAATTTGTGGTTACCATAAAATCATAGGTCAAAATAGTTATTAGTAATGTATGTAGGTAACATGATTGTTTCTGCTTGCTGACCCTTACTTGTATAATGTTTATGATGACTAACTTATTATGTTATCTTTCCTTAAATTTAACTTACCATAAATTTTTTATGTAATCAATTGATGATTGATTGATAAAATTTAAAAGCCTAAGACATTTTTTATTTTTATTTTTATATTTCTCTTGACGTGAATTTCATTGGGGACAGTTTCATTAGTTTGCCAATTTTTTTTTTAAAAAGAAGTTATTTTCACATATTATGATATAATTATTATGTTTTATTTTATATTGTGCAATAAATTAATGTTTGGATCACTAATTTATCTTCATCTTTTCCAATTTCTCAAATCATTTTGAGTGAAGAATCACCCCTTCAGCTCAAAGGAAATAAAGCCAGGAAGTCTAAAGTAGAATCACAGTAAGGGGCATATATATATATATATACCTACTTCATCACCATCCAAATCTCATTGTGATGATTTAATCTCATTCCTCTAATTTCTCAACCATCACAACTGTCAAAGGTCTTTCTAGAAGGTTCTAATGCATTTAAATATAGTAGGAATATTTTTTATGGTTCTAATATATGTAAATATGGTAGGAATATTAGATATTATTATACTATGTATAAATATGGTAGGAATATTATTTTTCTTAGGAATATTATTTTTCTTCTGTAACTATATATGTATAAATATGGTTGAAGATTGTCAATGGAATATACAATAAAAATTTAACTATTATTTACCGATATTCATTATTTTTCCACATGGTGTTAGAGCTTTGGGATTATTTCAATGACACTGCCTCCTCCTTCTCCTTTTTTTTATTCCTCACATCCATCATTTTTCTCTTTACTTCTTTAAGTTGTAGTCATGGTTGATGTTGTGAACCAAACCATTCACTCCGCTAAAGGATCCACTAATGAATCCAATGCAAAAACCATTTCCGCTTCACTTGATTCTAATCAACCCTTCTACTTACATCCCATATATTCTCCAGAAATAACCCTCATCAATACTATCTTTGATAGAAAAGGTTACGGTGGTTGGAGGAGGGTATCTTGATTGCCTTGTTTGTAAAGAATAAGATTAGCTTCATTAATGGGACCACTCTCAAGCCAACAATTTTCTTTGTAAACTTCAATGCTTGGTTGTTGAACTCTCCAAGAAAATAGCAGAAAGTGTGCAATATTCAAGAACGACAAAAAAGATCTGGGAAGAATTTGAAGAAATGTTTGGTCAAAGAAATATGCCAAAACTTTACCACCTACAAAAATAGATTAACGAGTTAATATGGAGAAATCTGGATATTGGAGGTTACTACACAAAACTCAAGAGGTCGTGGGATGAGTTGGAAAATGTTGACGTTTCTCAAGCTTGAACGTGTCAGTGTTCTTGCCATGGTAAGGCTAAAACTCTCAACTCTAGGAAAGATTCAAGGTTAAATTAGTTTCTCATGGGTCTAAATAATTCTTGTACAGGTCCAAGAAGTAACCTTCTCATGATCAGTCCCTTACCATAGTAAACTATGCTTATTCCCTACTTATTAGAAATAAAAAATAGAGGGAAGTTCAAATCACTAATCACCCAGGTGTAGGAGCTTTCTATGCGTCTAAACCATCTTATGGATAACAAAGGTACAAATCAAAGAAGAAACCTTTCACAAAAGAAAAGAAAAATGCTTTTGGTCATTTATATACTTACTGTAAGAAACAAAACCACATTATTGACCATTTCTATAGGCTAATATGATTTCTAGTAGCTTTTAAATTTATAAACTTCAAGAAGTTTGGTCCATGGGCAAAGATCAATGTAGTTTTCTCAAGTGAGAAGCCTGAAGCTCTTGGAGGAGACAAGCCTATGACTCAAGACCAGTTTCACAGTCTTTATTAACTCCTTCAATATGAGAAGGTTGGATTTGACAACGCCAATGAGGAAACTGTCACTGCTAATTGTAGTGGAATAGTCGACTATACTCTTCCTTCTGAATCATATATTCAAGTTTTATTTAGGTTCTATCTCTTGAATTTTGGGTTCTAGTGCTTTTGAGAACATACATCAAATCTAAGCCTTGTTTTTTAATGTAAAAATGTTGCTAAAACCTATTTATGTCTCTCTTCTTGATTCTAATAGACCACTAGTTTTTTCACTCAAGTTAAGTAACTATTTTACATGGTTTCACTCTTAATCATATGTTTTTCCTGCTTTCAATTATAATTTACTATCTGTACATAAATTATGGTTAAAATTTAACTCTATTCTCACGTATCTGTTCTTGGTACTACTTTCAGGCCCCTTCAATGAAGAGGCTAGTGGTTCTTTATAATTTTAGCACTCGACTATATTTTCTAAAGCTCAGAGTTCAAGCCCACTTCAATCCTAGAGCTACTACTTTATTTTGGGAAATTCTTTTAGTTCTTCTATTTGTAATATAAGTGCTTCGACATAAGTTTTAAATTCTACGAGTCGTATAGTGACCCATAGTCATTGATGACTAAATTTTAGTTTTAAATTAAGGGTACTTTGGACAATTCCCTTATTACCCAATTAAAACTCCACATTCATAAGGCACTGAAGAGGGGTTATTTATCATTCATAATGTACTTAAACACTTCAGAAGCTCTCTCAAATCTCTCAAGCTGCCATACTTAGGGTTTCTAAGAAGTAAAGGGCTGAAGGGCAGATTCTCTCCATAAACTTGGATATTTTAGGCATTTCACTATTTCCTAATTGCTATTTTTTAAAATAATAGGTTTTAAATTGTTGTTCATATGGTATTGATGATGGTTTTGAAACATGAGTTGAGGGTTTTAAATGCACGTTGTTGAAATTTTTTTTTTCATGGTTTACATATGATTATTCATGTTTTAATTATGGTTTTGAACGTGTGGGATGCATTGGCATGGTGAATAAACAAAGGTATTGTGATTTTTCCAAACTTGTGACTTTTGAAGTGGTTATGACCTCAACCCCCTATTGTGGAATTGGTTTTAAATATTTAAAATATGCACATTGAAATACTCTAGAACTAATACCGGGATAACTTATCCCACCATTTACACCATAGTGATGGGATAATTTATCCCATATGTATGGTGGGATAAGTTATCCCGAGATAACTAATCCCAGGATTAATTATCCCAGGATAAGTATTTCCCAACCAAACGATCCCTTAATGTATAATGTGGTTCAATGAATGGGAATGCGTGATAAATGATTTAATTGGGCTTTAATGAGGTTTTTGTATCTGAGTTATGAAAGTTGAGGTCTCAAGGGACCAATACTGTAAACCGCAGTTGCCTGTGTAGGGGTCTAAAGAGCCCGAGGTTCAAGTCCCCATGCTTATGACCGGGTGGTTTGAGTCCGCCTTATTATATGATTGAGAGTTTTGAATCCTCTACATTATATTACATTATTTGGTTCTTATGTCACCTTAATATGTCGGAAGGTTCGATTCCTCCCTAGTGCATATATACACCCTATGGTTCGTGCGGCCATATACACTAGGGACCTACCAGCTAGGAGAGAGCTGGGCCTAGATAGCCTGTATGTGCATTCTTATGTTATGATAGTTGAGCTATACAATCCAGGATATAGTTTTAAAGTGAGTGTGAAGCCTTGTTCCCTATATTGGCATGCTATATATATATATGCATTTGATTATGTGCATTAGTTTGAATGATTTTGAACTGTTGATCACAACATTATGTTATCCTTATCCCTCAGTTAAATGCTAGTGTTTATCCCACTAACCATCTTCGGATGCTGTATCCCCACATAATGTAGGCACCAAATATACTTCTAATTTTTCTATGCAGAGTTAGGTAGATCGGCTTGATTTAGTGGTTCATTGTGGTGAAGTGGTGAGCTTTTATTCTCCAAAAGGCTTAGAGGTCTCATCAGTTCTTATCATAGATTAGAATTGAGAGTATTCATTATCATTAACATTATCATTTTAATTGTCATCTATTAGAGTTAAGGACATGTCCCAATCATGACTAGATTTTTATTCTTTGGTTAGAAGGCTTTGTCAGGTTACTGTGGGCTTGGGTGATGTTGGTGTTTTGGGTTGGTTGCTGGTTATCGGTCATAGACTTATCTTATATTATTTAATCATACCTTGTGATATCTTGTTATATATTTGGATTTCATCCAATGTTGGGGATGTTGTGCTCACTTGGTTAGGTATAGGGGGTGGTCCCAAGTGGGACTTGAGATGCCCATCACGGCCAATCCCTAGTTCGGGTCGTGACACTCAGCTTATTAAAATTATACACATTGACATTTCTAGACCCTTTAATGTTACATATTTTAGTGGAGAAAAATATTATATCACTTTTATTAATGATTTTCCACATTATAAATTTATCAATTTATTGATTGAAAAATTTAAAATAACAGATGCTCTCAAGGTGTACTTGAACAAGGTTGAAAGAAAATATGACAGAAAAGTGAAAATCTTTAGGTCAGATAAAGGTAGTGAACATTATGGAAAATATATTGATCATGACAATGTCAAGCTCTATATGCAAAATTCCTTTAGGAATATGGCATATATGGACAATATGATGTGCTAGAAACACCTCAAAAAAATGGTGTTGCAGTAAGGTATAATCAAGCACTAATGGATATGGTTCAGAGTATGATAATTCGTAATGTAAAGACCCAATTTGCTGAACCGGAATGCTTCACGGTGCTCATGACCTCAAAGGACCACAAGCTAACCCATGACTGATATCTGTACCTGTATACTACATAAGATAACATAATAATGCGGAAACATGCACTGAAAGGCCATAAGGTTCTATCATGAACATAACTGAATAACGTAACATTTGTGTAGGGTAATAGAATATCCAAAACAAAACTGAAGTCTAAAACATAATAGTATGTATCTAGTCTGCATCTAGTATGCATCTAGTTTTAAAGCCTAGACTATCTGAAGAATTTGAATAAGGAGTTGATGGGACATGTTCCAAACTAATAAGCTAATCAATGAGATACTAGAAAATTATTATGTCCTCAAAGGATGAGAACTCACTTCTACTCTGACTGCTAAATCTATAATCTACTGCTGATCTAAAACTCATGTCTCTGAACCTATGGTGTAACATAAAAAGAAAGCACCATAGCATGAATGCGTTAGTACATATGTACCGAGTATACATGTGAGGTAGGCTATATGTAATGGTTCACATGCATGAATAATGCTAGCTGACTGTCTAACATGAACGTGAGAATACATGCATAAATATGTAACTGTAACTGATAATGTAATTTCATAATTTCTGAGTCTGTATACTAATAACGTGACATACTAGTAACTGATATGACTGATAACATTAAGGACTATATCTGAATAATGCTGATAATATGGGTGACTGTATCTGAGTATAATTGATAACGTGGGTGACTGTAGCTGACAGTCCTAAATCTGATGAAACTATCTGAGTTTCGTACTGTATCTGAGTTGACTGTATCTGACAGTCCTGAAATCTGAAGAACTATATGAGTTATATTACTAAGACTGATTGACTGTATCTAACAGTCCTGATTCTGTAACATGAAACTGTGGGAAGTTGTATCTAACTGACATGCCCCAAATATGCTATAATAGCTGAGCTGGGGTCCAATCTATGCCCTAATTGGAAGGGTGTCAATACCGCGCCACTGGTAAGGACAACATGTGAGTAACCCTTATATATCAGGTAACTCTCGCAAGAATGGTGGGAAGCCTCACATAATAGGTTAAGCCACCTCATCTACCCTCATATAGCAGGCTACGATGTCTCAACCGATGCTGGCTACATAGTTCTGGAATGCAAGGATTGCTTCTAGGAATCACACCCTCAGGTAACAGGTGAGTCCCCATCCCTGGGTTCACTAGTGCTAATTCCTACTCCCATTTGAATAGACACTAGACATGATTACTGAACTAAACTGAGCATGGACTGAGTTATTGAATTTTCGTGGCTGACGAAATACTACTGATATCTGACAACTGACTGAGTCATGAGATCATGGAGATTTTTCCTGTGCCATAATACTATCTAAAGTCTAAGAGTTCATAGCTTGACTGAGAGTATCGTGAAAACATGTCATGGATCTAGGCACATAACTAATATTTTGGGTACAAGCACCCCCAGGACTCAATAGAAGGAAACTTACATAGCATGATTTGCTTGAAGACTTGACTAACATCATAATACATACTACATGCATAAGAGCCTTTCATAAAACATGTAATATGCATAAACTTGTACATACATAGGGATTCCATGATATCATGCTAGTTAGACAATTTTCCTTCATCTAGGTATTTAATCAAACATATTGTAGGCATAGTACATGTAAAGGACATAATACAACAATTAAACATCATGCTTCAATTCCAATTCTATCATACAAGGTTTTAGTCATGAGATTTCATAAATCTTTATCTATACTAATCAACCCACATGGAATTTATTATCAAATCAGGGAATAGAAATCAATTCCTCATTTATCAATATGAAAGAGAACATACAAAGCATGAAAACATGAAGAAAATCCATAACTTGTAGTTAAAAAAGATTCTTGGACTTCATGGACGAAAGGAGTCCATGAATTAAAAATATGCATACCTTAGATCGTGATTTCATGAACATTGATGGTGAAACCTTCCTGAATTTGAATCCCCAATAGAAACCCTAGTTTGTTCTTAAGATAAACTTGAGAGAAACTAATATGTTTTGGATGAAAAGTGATTAAATCATGTGTTAAAGGGATTATATAGGGGTAGAAAGTTGACCCTTTTAACCCTGGACACATCATTAAATTTTTAGTAAAATTTCCCGAGTTGGGCCTTTGGCGAGGCGCGGCATTATCGCGCAGTGTCACTGGAAATTGATAATTGGGAAACTGCACGGTGGCGCGACGCTGAGCTATAGCGTTGCTACCTTGTCTACGACCTAGAATTTTGGAGCAACGCACCAGTATCGCAGAGCAACACTGAAATTTGACAATTGTCATTTGAGCTATCTCCGCGACGCACTGAAGGCTCAGGTCAAACACTGTCTCACTAAAAAGGCTCTAACTCTTCGTCCGGGTGTCGGATTTGGGCAAATTATATATCGATGGAAAACTTATTCAATTTCCCACGTGATAGGAAGTGAAAATTATGGAAATACCTCGTGTATAAGAATAAATTCTTATTTCAAAGAAATTTCTAACATCCTTGAGATGATTTTCAAGCTATGAAAAAGCACGGGTATTACAGTCATTACCCAAATCATTATGGATGTATGTTATCTAAACCGTTGTGTATATTTATTAAATAGGATTCGTAGTAAGGAAGTTTTAAAGACCCTGTTAAGTTGTGGACCAGAAGAAAACCTATTAAGACACTTATATATTTGGGGTTGCCCGACAGGAAGCTGGAGTGTATAATCTATTTGAAAAGAAATTAGATTCTCTAATAGTTAGTGGTTACTTCTTTGGATACCCAGAGAAATATAAAAGGGTGTCGGTTTTATTGTCTAAATTATAGTTTGAAAATTGTCGAAACCGATAATGTAAAATTCATTGATAATGATGAAGTTAGTGAAGTGTTGAAAGACAAAGTGTGGAAATAAATAAGGTAAGGATAACTGTTTCATTGCTCATTAATGTGCTTACTTCCACATAAATAACACTTCAAGAAGGAACTGACTCACAAATATCTGATACAAATAAACCACTAATACTGTTGTTAGGAAGATCGCAAAGAGAAAGAAAATCAGTCATTACAGATTATTATGTGTTTTATTTGCAAGAGTCCAGTTTTGACACTAGACTAATAAAGATCTAGTTTCATTTTCACTGGCCATAGAAAGCAGTAAGTTTGATAAATGAATTAGTTCCATGAAAAAAGAGTTAAAATCAATGGAATACAATGAAGCATGACATCTCACTGAATTTTAGAAAGTCCTAAATGAATTGGGTGCAGATGGGTCTTTAAAACCAAACGCCATTCAAATGGCAATACTAAATGATACAAGGCAAGACTTGTTGCCAAGGCTTATACTCAAAAAGAAGATATTGATTATAAAGAGACATTTTCACCGATCTCAAAGTAAGAACTATAAGAAATATTCTAGCTTTGGTAGCACATTATAATTGGATCACGCCAAAAGGATATGAAAACTATCTTTTTTAATGGAGTCCTCCAGGAGGAAGTTCATATAGACCAACTAGAGGGTTTCAAAATTAAAGAAAAAGGTTAAATGTTGTGTAATCTGAACAAGTTAATATATGGACACAAACAAACCTCATGATAATAGTATATAAAGTTTAATAATACCATAAAATTTTTTTAGTTTAATAATATTATCGTTGATTGGTGTATATACCAAAAGACCAGTGGGAGCAAGTTTAGTCTTGTTGTTGACGACATTTTACTTGCTGCTAGTGACTTAGGCATATTTCATGAGACAAAAAATTTTCTATCTATGAACTTTAAAATGAAAGATATGGGCGAGGTATCATAAGTGATAGGGATAGAAATATTCTATCACGACCCTAAAGTTGAAGTCATAATGACACCTACCTTGAATCAATCTTGGTAGGTAAGCCAAAGAATTAACAAGGAAAGAAATGCAATAAATGATGAAAACAAGTAAATACGAAACTTCTAAAACAAAGTCAGGCCATAACAATCATAATTCAAAATATGAATGTGTCACAATCCCAACAAACACTGAGCAGCACCCACACTAACCCTAGTGAAAAAACCATCTTAGTCAATTATTCAACTCAGCCTTAGCCAAAACTTAGGCAACTAATCACTTTTCATTAATAAAACCAACAATTTGATAACTAAACAAAACAAAAATATGAAATATGAAATTTAAACAATCCCCTAGAATTTGAAAATCATTGTACCAAAATATTAGTAATTGTCAACAAAGGGTACAACACCAAAAACAAGAGAAATGTCTAAGTTTAAAACAACAGAGCGAAAACTAAATGAAGAACTGATGGAAGCTCGGAAGACATAGCTCACCCTTGAGTTCTATCACTATTTGGATCCTAGCCGAGGTCTTGAAATAGTCACCAGAATATGCTTTGCACTCAACAAAAAGAAGAGCACTTGTAGTATCAGTACATAAAAAATGCTGTACTAGTAGGGTCATTGGCCAATCCAAAATGAGAAGTATGAGCAAGTAACCATAACTTAGTAAAGCAAGATAACCATGAGCACCTACCATTTAACTTTACCACTAGTATATGATACTTAACCTTATTCAATAACATTACAAAGCTTAGTCAAAATAAGTTAACAAGGATAACAAATCGAGTGAAATCATAAATACCAACAAAACTCCAAGTCAACAATCATGACTCAAATGATCATACAAAAAATGTGTCACCTACATAAGTACATAGCTAATATAGACTTATGTCATGACTCACAATTAAACCCGAACTACTAAAGGATCCATCAAACAATAACAATAGAAATATCATGCAACCCGATCTATAATAAGAAAATAAACTTTAGAAAAGATGCATATAAACTCGATCCATTAATGATAGGACCCAAACCAGGGACTAGTTTTGTCTGGCATAAAAAGTCCAATAAGGACCGGAGACCACCACCAATACCCCATCACTAACCAGTTTACGCCCCATGTTGGATGAATTCCAAACATATAAGAAGATAATACAATAATAATCTAAAGACAATACGAAAAGTCTATAACCATAACCAATCAACCACAATCGAATGTCCAACCAATACCAATCCCAATGGCAATACTAATACCAAGGCTAACACTAATACCGACACTGCCCATACCTATAGTTGTTCGACAAAGACTCTAACAAAAGTTAAAGAATATCCAGTCAGGACATGCCCCCTACTATATTCAAAACCAAATCTAGTTAAATAACAATAATGAAAAGAAGTCCATAACACAAAATGGGGTCTTTCAGAATATGGAAGTTTACCACTTTAATCTGACTCAAAAGGTGTCCCAAAATCCAAGTCACTAAGAAGGAGGAATGGTAGATTGGGCGGTTCCTGCCTCACGTGGTGATACAACGCCTAAAGATAGTTAGCGGGGTAAACGTTAGCATGTAACTCAGGGATAAGAATAAGATAATGCCATCAATTTGAAACCAAATTGACTAACCATATGCAATAATATATATACATGTAAATCATGCTGGGATAGGAAGAACATTTAGCATGCATTTAAAACCTTTACATGGGTTGTTTAGCTCTGCCGTCTTAAAACCATCCAGGTCTATATGGGTTCAGCTCTTACTGCTTAAAGGGCCCCAGTGCGTGTTAGCCGCACAACTGAAGAAAAGAAACTGAGATGAATAGTACATCCCAAAAAATATATAGTGTGACATTATGCACACGGCTACCAAGGCCACCCTCACATCAATAAATGTGAGTTTCTAATGTTGCCCCCCCCAGGACCTCCAATTTCCATGGCTTTTCTACTCAACCCTCTTTAAGCCCAATTAAACCTTTTATAAATAACCAAACCATTTACCAAGGAGTCTTTTAATTAGGCATTAACCATTGGTATCATTATACAAAAATTAGAGCTTGCAAGTATATTACCTTATGCCATATAAACCATTAAACCAAATTAGACTATACTATTTCCAATAAAACCAAAACCATTTATAATTAAACCATGGCCACCAAGGCCTTTCCAAAGTCATGCGAGACCAACCAAAACCATTTCATGTTTCTTTAACAATATATGCAATGCAAAGATTCCAAGAATTTTCAAACTATGTGGCAAAATCATTCTCATTGAGAATTTCACAAACATGTTAAGGGTATGCATTATCAAAGACAAAATCATCATAATTTGGGGCTCAACCATGACAGCTTAATTAATTACTATTTCCATGCACCCACATGTGGAAAAACCATAATCAAAACATAAAAAACCATAATAAAAATCATGAGAAACGTTAGTCAACCATGAACATCCAAAACCCCAACCTTTATTTTAAGCCCATAACAATACCATGGAAACCATACACTAAAATACATGGCTTTAGTAAAATAACAATGAGGGAAGAGTCACATGCCTTTGATTCCAAGAAGTACGAAGAGAAACTACCCGTGAAATCCTTAATTGATTATCTTGATGAAACCCTAGATTTTTCTTGAAGAGAGAATTTGAGAGTGTTGTATTAGGAATAGTGTGTTAATGACGTCCTAAAAGATGTTATAAGCTGTGGCCTCAAAGGGAGTTAAAAGGGAAAATGTCCAGAATGCCCCTACTTAAAACTATAAAAATATTATAGGTGGTTACAAGTCGAACCCTATGACACGTGACCACAACATACGACTTGTACCCTTGAGTCGTTACTTAGACAGTGAGTTAGACACCCATGCACTGTCCACCATACAACCCTATGAACCAACTCGTTACCAGACCATACAACTCATATGGTCTAGTCATATCCCAGATAGAACCCAAAGGGATTGGACACTGGACAACATACGACTCAACCATACCATCCGTAACCTATCCTTACGACTCTTAGTGTGCCACTCATACTCAGAGCCAAGTTTAGTCACTAAGTTACTGATTTGATTAAGGTTTGTTCTAATGACCGATCACCACCCCAACGACTCGTACCACCAATTTGTAAATATCATAGAACCTCAACCACCATCCACTGGACACCTCATGACTAGGGTCACCTGACCCGTACCCACATCATATGACTCGTATGATGAGTCGTTACTAGGACAGTGAGCTCAAAGCTCAGGAAATTTCCAAGGGCCAAACCCAAGGTGTTTCAATTCTCCCCTACTTGGATCATTCATCCTCGAATGATAGGACAAACATTGACTAGAACGATTAAACCCTCAAATATCTCTACTCTTACCTTTAACTAAGTTAGAAAACAAAAATATTAAGAATAACACACACCTCTAGCATGATTTTCCAAAATAGGAAATAGGAATGGATACTTGGACTTTATGTTCTCTTCATCTTCCCAAGTAGCCTCTTCGACCTTGTGGTTCCTCCATAGAACCTTCACCAAAGTTACATCCTTGGTTCACCGCCGATGAACCTACCAATCTAATATCTCAACTAGGACCTCCTCATAAGATAGAGAATCCGAAAGACCAATATCCCTTATAGGTACAATATATGATGGATCACCCACATACTTCTTCAACATAGAAACATGGAACACCAGGAGAACACCAGATGAATAGATCTCAAGCTAAAAGGCAACTCTAATTCATATGAAATATTTCCAACCCTTTTTAACACCACATACGGACCAACATACCGGGGACTGAGCTTCCCCTTCTTCCTAAATGCATCACTCCATTCATGGGAGACACCTTACAGAACACCATATCCCCTACCTCAAACTCTAACTTTCTACGTCTCACATTTGTATAAGACTTTTGGGGACTTTAGGCAGCTTTAAGCCTATCTCAAATCATATTCACCTTCTCCATTGCTTGTTGAACTAAAATTCAGACCAAACATCTCTGCCCCACCAACCTCGAACCACCCAATAAGAGATCTACACCTCCTACCATACAAGGCCTCAAATGGAGCCATCCCAAAGCTAGATTAGTAGCTATTATTATATGCAAACTCTATAAAAGTCAAATGCTCAACACAACTACCACCTAAGTCAATCACACAATCTTTAAGCATATCTTCCAATGTCTAAATAGTCCTTTTCACTTTCCCATCCGACTGCAGGTGGAAAGTCATACTAAAACTTACCTTAGTCCGTGAACCTTTATGAAATAACTACCAGAATTATGATGAAAAGTGTGTGCCATGATCCAGGATCATTGAAATAGGCACCCCATTAAACTTCACAATATCATGGAGGTGCAACCTCACATAATCCTTTGTTGAAATATTTGTCTGCACTGGCAAGAAGTGGGCAGACTTTGTCATCTTATCCATGATGACCCTAACTGAATCAAATTGATTCTAAGACCGAGGAAGACTGATACAAAAATCCATATTGATCACCTCCTATTTCAGAATAGGCAACTTAATTTCTTTATATAATGCTCTGGGCCTCATGTGCTAAACTTTCTCTTATTGGCATACCATGCAGTTAGCCCCAAAACTAACCACATCCCTTTTTATATTATTCCACAATACATATCCTTAAGATTATGATATATTTTTGTTGAACCAGGATGAATAGTGTGGCACAACTAATGTGCCTTAGCCAAGATCCTCTCTCATAATCCATCTATATGGGGAATACATAACCTCTCTTGGTATCGAAAGGTACCATACTACTAATCACAAATGCTATCATGTTCTACCCACCTACATCACCCTTGATCCTCATCAAGATAGGATCCAAAACTTGCTTCTCCTTCATTTCAACACCAAGAGACGACTGAACTACCTTTTGGACAAACATATTACCATTCTTAGAGTCTAAGAGACGAACTCCAAGGTTTGCCAAATGGTGAATATATTTCACCAAATCCCACTTTCCTTCATCCACATGAGCTAGACTACCCATGGATAACCTGATAAGAGAATCATTAACCATGTTACCTTTACCTGGATGGTAATAAAGACTCATGTCATAATATTTGAGCAACTTAAGCTATATCCTTTGCCTGAGGTTTAGCTCTTTCTGAGTAAACACATAATGCAGACTCTTATGATAAAAAATGACATCCATATGCACTCTATATAGATAGTGATGCTAGATTTTTAACAAAAATACCACAACCAATAATTCTAAGTTATGAGTCAGATAACTCATCTTATGTACCTTCAACTGTCTAGAGGCACAAGCTATCACCTTGCTATGCTACTTCAAAACACACCCAAGCCCCACACAAGATATATCAAAATAGAATACAAAACCATTGGTACCTTCTGGCAAAGTCAAGACTGGAGCCGAAGACAGCTTATCCTTCAGCTTCTCAAAACTACCCTCATATGCATCTGACCATAAGAACTTTACCTTTTTCTTATTCAATTCAATCAATAGTTTAACTATAGAAGAGAAAATTTCTACAAACTTTCTATAATAATTAGTGAAACCCAAGAAACTTGAAATATTGGTTGGAGTCATGGGTCTAGGACACTACTTAACCATACCAACTTTCTACGAATCCACCACGATCCTTTCACTAGAAATGACATTACCTAAAAAAGGGACACCATTCAACCAGAATTTACATTTCAAAAATTTGGCATACAACTACTGATCTTTCAAGGTCTGCAACACAATGCGAACGTGATTAGTGTGATCCACCTTGCTCTTAGAGTACACCAGAATATCATCTATAAACATAATAATGAACAAATCCAGAAACTGATGAAAGACCTTATTCATAAAGTCCATGAATGTCGCCAAGGCATTAGTCAACCCAAAAGACATGACTAGGAACTTAAAATACCAATACTAGGTACAAAAAGCATTCTTAGGGATATCCACCGCTATAATCTTTAACTGATGATACTTGGACCGAAGATCATTCCAGGAAAAAACCTTAGCACCCCGAAGCTAATCAAACAAATCATCTATCCGTTAAATAGGGTACTTATTCTTTACTGTTACCTTATTCAACTGCTGATAATCAATACACATCCAAATGGAACCATCCTTCTTGCGCATGAATAAAACTAGTGCACCCGATGAAGACACACTAGGACGGATGAAACCTTTGTCTAAAATATACCTTAGTTGATCTTTAAGATCCTTCAGCTTAGCTAGAGCCACTCTATATGGGGGAATAAAAATAGGATGAGTGTCTAGAATAAGATCTATCCCAAAATCAATCTCCCTATCAGGAGGAACACCCGAAAGGTCATCAGGAAAGACCTCAGAAATTTTATTAACTATCAGGATGGAATGCAAAGAAGGACCCTATGAGTTAGAATCTTTAACCCAGACCAAATGATAGAGACACCCCTTAGAGATCAATCTTCAGGCTCTTAGATATGATATGGACCTACCCTTAGAAGCTATGGAACCACCCTCTTATTTAATAATTGACTCATTAGGGAATCTAAAGACAACCTTATGGTTTCAATAGTCTAAGGACTCATAGCATGGGTGCAATCAATCCATCCCCAATATGACATCAAAATCCACTATGCCTTATTCAAAAAGATCTACCAAAGTCTTTCATCCACCCACAGACACCACACAACCTTGATAGACACTTCTAATCACCACAAAGTCACCCACTGGGGTAGAATTAGAAAAAAGGATCCGGAATATACTCAAGACAAAAACCAAAATGCACAACCATAAATGAGGTCACATAAGATAGAGTGGACCCCAGGTCAAGTAAATAGTACACATCACGAGAAAAGAGTTTCAATATACCAGTAATGACATCTGGCGATGCCTCAAACTCTTGATGAGTAGTGAGAGCATAGAGTTAGTTTTGACTAGTGCCGGAGCCAGATGGGGCACCCCTTGATGCCGGAGCTGAAGAAAAGGCAACAGGAACTTTGTTTGCCCTAGAGGCAACCTTACCAACCGAATAACTTTTAACCATATGCCCTAGCTGACTACAGTTGAAACACTTATGCTTTTATTCACCCCAGTAAACCCGATACAATTAACCATAAAATTTGCAGAGTATTTGATAGAGTTGATTAGGCCCAAGTAGCTTGAGATTTGACACCATGTACCTTATAATTGTCGCCGCTCTATAAATACCGATCACCAGATGGCCTTGGGTAGGGAGCACTAGTGCAACTTTTCACCATTCCTGCCACCTTAATGTTGACCACCACCTTAATAGAAAATCTAAACTTCTTATTCTATCTCCCCTAAATTTCATCCTGCTTTTTCTTCTCTTTCTCAACCTGCTGCATATACACAACCAGTCTAGAGATATCCATATCTTTGTTTAACAAGGCAACCTTACTCTCTAAAATAAAGTCTCGAGATAACCTGGAAGCAAACTTTCTTATTCTATCCCTAATGCTAAAAACCAACTCTAGAGCATACCAAGATAACTGGTGAAACATCAAGGCATACTTCTTGACTGACATCTTGCATTGCTTTAAGTTAATAAAATTTTACACCTTCACCTCCCTCAACTCCAGAGAAAATAAATGGTATAGAAAAGCATTAGAGAAATCATTAGAAAAGCATGAGTGTTCACCATAAGCCATAAACTTGGGTATGAGTCATACCATGTACTCATATGGTAGACAATTTTCATACCTTTTGTGATCCTATTCATCTAGGGGTACGAGTCAAGGGTACTAATCGGATACTTTGGCTATGACTTGGTTTAGGTAAGTCATACTTTAGACATTATTGGGACCAAGGGGGAGGCCTAAGGTACGAGTGATGGCTACCACTTGTAATGGAGAGTATGAGTGGTATGGTTAGACATAACCTATGATGGGAATTTTATGTAGTTTAAGTGAGGGCAATCTGGACATTTCCCTACTTAACCTAGTCAGGCCCCATGACTTTTAATTCACTTGGGAGGTTATTTTCCCTATTATTCTATTTATTAAAACTTAGAAAAACACTCTCTATTCCTCTCTAAAGTTATTAGGAAAATGAAGCTAGGGTTTCATCTTAAGGATTAATTTGGGGCTTGTGTTGGTGATTTCTCTCTATTATCTTCTCAATTAAGGAATGTAATCTTCCCTCATTGTTAGTTCCAACTGAAGGTAGGTTTTATACAATGTTTTGATGGCATGGTTTATTTTATGGTTTTATGGTTTTCAAATATATGTTGAAGGTTTGGTTATACTGGCTTGGTTACGGTTTTCCAAGTTTTAATTATGCAATTACATGTTTAAATGGTGGTTTTAGGCAATTAGTTGCATGGAAATGGTCATATGGTAATTGAATTTGATTTTGGAAATAGTATGCCCCCAACATGTTTGATAAAATGCCTATGGTAATTCTTTACTACATTATTGGATTTATAATGGAACTGTTGCATGCGATGGTTTGGTAATGGAACTATAAGTGGTGTAAATGGTTAAATGGAATGGTATGGTGGTTATGGTTAATTGAACATCCTTGTGGGGTACAATGGAATCTCCCAATTAAAAATGCTAGCAAACATCCTTATGGGGTATAATGGAATCCCCCAAGCAAACATAATAATAGAACACTTGTGGGGTACATGGGACTCCCCCATGTTAACTTGGTTAATGGGTACACGGTAATCCCTTTACCTTAAAAGGTTTGTCTATGGACAATACTTGAAATTTATAGTTGGTATGATGATACCGCTATTAATAGCCTTGGTTTATAACAAATGGAATACTGTATTGGTTGGTTGGAAATGGTTTTAATTGGGCAATAATGGTAGGGTGTGATAGCTAACCGTGAAGGTAGGAGTTCAATTAATGAACACTGGAAACTCATGTTTGCCGATATAAGGATTTGGTCATAATGACCATAATTGATACTATGAGGTACGTGGGAATCCTTTAAGTACACTATATAGATGTATCATGGTGAGCTAAGGGTACTTGGGAATCCCCTACTCTTATGGTATCTTTGGTTTATGTGGATACATATGTTGGGGCCCATTCAGGAGGTTACACTTGACCCATATATCTTGTAGGTGGTTAAGGATGATTAGGCTACACATACCTAGGTTAATGGTTTTAAATGTATGCTAAACCCGATACCCTTTTCCGGCATGGTTATATATATGTATGGTTTGTATGCATATGGTTG
>NC_061121.1:125117017-125247644 GCF_002878395.1 Capsicum annuum | reverse complement strand
TCAATTAAGGAATGTAATCTTCCCTCATTGTTAGTTCCAACTGAAGGCAGGTTTTATACAATGTTTTGACGGCATGGTTTATTTTATGGTTTTATGGTTTTCAAATATATGTTGAAGGTTTGGTTATACTGGCTTGGTTACGGTTTTCCAAGTATTAATTATGCAATTACATGTTTAAATGGTGGTTTTAGGCAATTAGTTGCATGGGAATGGTCATATGGTAATTGAATTTGATTTTGGAAATAGTATGCCCCCAACATTTTTGATAAAATGCCTATGGTAATTCTTTACTATATTATTGGATTTTTAATGGAACTGTTGCATGCGATGGTTTGGTAATGGAACTATAAGTGGTGTAAATGGTTAAATGGAATGGTATGGTGGTTATGGTTAATTGAACATCCTTGTGGGGTACAATGGAATCTCCAAATTAAAAATGCTAGCAAACATCCTTATGGGGTATAATGGAATCCCCTAAGCAAACATAATAATAGAACACTTGTAGGGTACATGGGACTCCCCCATGTTAACTTGGTTAATGGGTACACGGTAATCCCTTTACCTTAAAAGGTTTGTCTATGGACAATACTTGAAATTTATAGTTGGTATGATGATACCGCTATTAATAGCCTTGGTTTATAAAAAATGGAATACTGTATTGGTTGGTTGGAAATGGTTTTAATTGGGCAATAATGGTAGGGTGTGGTAGCTAACCGTGAAGGTAGGAGTTCAATTAATGAACACTGGAAACTCATGTTTGCCGATATAAGGGTTTGGTCATAGTGACCATAATTGATACTATGAGGTACGTGGGAATCCTTTAAGTACTCTATATAGATGTATCATGGTGAGCTAAGGGTACTTGGGAATCCCCTACTCATATGGTATCTTTGGTTTATGTGGATACATGTGTTGGGGCCCATTCAGGAGGTTACACTTGACCCATATATCTTGTAGGTGGTTAAGGATGATTAGGCTACACATACCTAGGTTAATGGTTTTAAATGTATGCTAAACCCGATACCTTTTTCCGGCATGGTTATATATATGTATGGTTTGTATGCATATGGTTGGTTTACTTGGTTTTACTAGATGGCATTATTTTATCCTTTTCCTGAGTTCATGCTAACATTCACCCTTTAACCCATCTTTAGGTGGATATATCTCCAAGCGATGTAGGAATCGGTCGTTCTACTCATCCTGCATAGTGATCAGACTTTGAGATTAGATTTTTGATTAAAGTGGTAAGCTTCCATCTTTTCGGAAGGCTCCATTTCATGTTATGGATGTTTTTATATACATTAGTTACTTTATGGATATTGGTTTTGGCTATGGTTAGGGGCATGTCCCAAACAGGTATTGGTTCTCTTTTGGTTAGAGGATTTTGTGGAACTATTATGGGTTGGTATTGGTGGGATCGATAAATTGGTGTTAGCCTTAGTATTGGGGATAACACCGGATGATTTTATTGTTAGTTATTCCATCCTTTTTTATTTTGGGATTATATATAATTATTGTGGAAATCATATGGTTATGGTTTGGTTTGGTATTAGTTATTGGTTGGTATCGGATGGTTGGAGTCACTTAGGTGGTCACTGATATAGACCTATCCCAGAGTCTTGGATTATGAAATGACACTATCTTGTTATATGTTTGGAATTTATATGAATCAAGATTTGCATTGGTCTGTTGGGTTGGGTAACATGGTTGGTCTCCATTTCTGGTTGGACTTGTGATGATGACATGACCCATCCTGGGACGTTGTTGTAATAGGCATCCTTAGTCTGATCGGGACTACAGAACACCCCCGTTACCCAACCCAACCTTAACCGCCTACTCTGAGTTGGATGATTTTTAGACATATAGCAAGATAGCGTAGTTGGACAGGGACAAACTTTGGGATAAGTCTATTCCTAGACTGACTTGACAAAGCCATCCTGTCTGCCAAACTGTGCTGACCAAACCAATACCACATCAAGGGACATAAACAAGGCCATAACAAAATGGGTTCCAAGACATAATATAACTAATCCCAAAATGAAATACAATGGAACAACCAAGAATCTCGTGAACAGATGTCAGACCCAATACCCATACCAATACTAACGCCGACACCAATACCGATGGCACCCATACAAGCCATAGAAGTTCCACAAAGTGACTAACCAAAAGAGTAATAAAATTTGGTTGGGACATGGTCGCAACTATGGACAAAGCCAAAATTCATAAGTAATCCAAATGGTGAAATAACATTCATGAAATGGAGCCTTTCGAAAAGATGAAAGCTCACCACTTCAATCCAATGTCTGACCAAGTATCTAAATGCTAAGCAGGAGGAGTATAACATCCGGTTCCTTCATAGCATGGGTATACATCCGCCCGAAGATGGGTTAGTGGGTGAATTCTAGCATGAACTTAGGATAAGGATAAAATAATTCCATTTATAAAACCAAGTAAAACCCATCCATAATGCATACAACCATACATATATATATATATATATATATATAACCATGCCGGGATAGGGAACCGGGTTTAGCATGCATTTGAAATCATTAACCTGGGCATATGAAGCTTAACCATCATAAAACCACCAACGGGATATATGGGTCCAGTGTAAGCCCCTGAACGGGTCCCAATACGTGTATTCGCATGAACTAGAGATATCATAAGAGTAGGAGATTCCTGGGTACCCGTCGCTCTATATCATACATATAAATATGTGTTAGGGATTCCTATGTACCCCTTAAATATAAGGACACCAAGGCTATTCCTTATGTCGGCAAACATAAGTTTCCAACGTCTGTCCTTTGAACTCACACCTTCACGGTTAGTTATCACACCCCCGCCATTATTGCCCAATTAAAACCATTACCAAATAACCAAACAATTGACCATTTATTAACCAAGGCTATTGGATAGTGGTATCGTCATATCGACTATAACTTGCAAGTATTGTCCTTAGCCAAACCTTTTAGTGATCAAGGGATTCCCATGTACCCATAGATCTTATTATCCGATTTACTTGGGGAATTCCTATGTACCCCTAAAGTAGGTTTACCAAGACAAACCATTCCTTTAAACCATTCCAATCCCATTTAATTTATTTAGGGTTCCATTACCAAGTTTAAACCATGCATAACTTCCATTGAAAATCCAATAATATAGTGAATACATTGTTATAAGCATTTTATTAACCACATTGGGGGTATAGTATTTCCAAAACCAATTCGAATTATCAATAACCATTTCCATGCAATCCAATTATCCGAAACCACCATTAAAGCATATAAAAACATAATTAATGCATAGGGAAAACATAACCAAACATTTATAAATAAAACCCCAAATCATATTTGAAAACCCAAACCATACAACATTTAAACCATGCAAACATTGTATAAAAACATACCTTTAGTTAGAACTAACAACGAGGGAAGATAACATGCTTTAAGCCAAGATGATGATTGAGAGAAGTTACCTAGACAATCCCCAAACCAATCTTTAAGATGAAACCCTAGCTTCCCTTGCCCAAGAAATCTAGAGAGGATTTAAGAGTGTTTTCTAAGTGTTTTGAGAATAAAATAATAGGGAAAATAACCTCACATATGTAATATAAGTCGTGGGACCTTATTAGGATAAGTGGGGAAATATCCAGATTGCCTTCACTTAAACTGGATTAAATTCCTGTCATAAGGTACGATTGACCCTTACGAGTCATGCCTAACCTGTACGAGTGGCACCCACCTCTTATACCTTAGGCCTTACCCTTAGAGCCAACACTGTCCAAGGTACGACATGCCCAAACCCAACTCATATTCAAGTGTACGACTAGTACCCATAAATTGTACCCCTGGACGAATAGAATCCCATGAGAATCAAAGACTGTCCTATATACGAGTCCATAGTACAACTCGTACCTTGGCTTATGGCTCATGGTGAGCCACTCATACTCAAATCTAACCTAAGTCACTAAGTGTAAGGTTAAGTGAATGAATAAAATGACACATATCCACCAATATGACTCATACCCCATAGTCATACACATTCTAGTAAATAAATCCATACCATTGACCAACACTAGTTACCATACGAACTGACCGTACCAACCGTACTATAGTGTATAACTCATACCTTATAGTTGTATCATGACCAGAATCCAAAAATCCATGAAATTTTCTAAGGATCAAAACTCAGGGTGTTACAGTCTACCTCGCTAGGAACATTCGTCCACGAATGATGGATAAGGTAGGGGTAATCACACATACGAGGCAGTTGCATTATCAATTATATTTCAAACCTTTAACAATGTTTGAAAACAAAAAGGCAAAGATATCAATCTTTCCTTTAACAAACTCAGAAAATAAAGATATGTTGAAGACACATACCTTTTGCACGAATCCCAGGAGCAGAAAATAAATGTGGATATTTGGACTTGATGTCCTCTTCTTCTTCCCATGTAGCTTCTTCCACCATACAGTTACACCATAGAACCTTAACCGAAGCCATATCCTTGGTCCACAATTGATGAACCGTCCTATCCAATATCTCAACCAGGACCTCTTCATAAGATAGAGAATCAAAGATACCTAACCCCTCTAAAGGAGAATCGAATAAGGATCACCAATGCACTTCTTGAATGTGGAAACATGAAAGATAGGATGAACCAAGCTCAAACTAGAAGGCAACTCCAGTTCTTAAGCAACATTCCCAACTCTTCTTAGAACCATATAACGACCAACAAACTGGGGACTAAGCTTCCCCTTCTTACCAAATCACATTACTCCCTTCATGGGATATACCTTAAGGAATACCTTATCACCAACCTTAAACTCCAAGTCTCTACACCTCACATCTATATAGGACTTTTGGTGACTTTGGCAGCCTTAATCCTATCCCAAATCACCTTCACCTTCTCCATAGCCTGATAGAACAAATACGGACCAATCATATCCGCTTCACCAACATCAAACCACCCAATAAAAGATCCACACCTCCTATCATACAGTGCCTTAAAAGGGGCCATACCAATACTAGAATAATAGCTATTGTTGTAAGAAAACTCTACCAAAGGTAGATGCTCAATCCAATTGCCATCATAATAAATCACGCATGCCTGAAGCATATCCTCCAACGTCAAAATAGTCCTTTCTACTTGCCCATCCATCCGTGGATGAAAAACAGTACTTAGAATAACCTTCGTACCCAACCCTTTCTGGAAAGACTGCCTTAAATGAGATAAAAACTGCATACCACGATAAAAAATAATCTAAACAAGTACCTGATGCAGATTCACAATCTCTTGAAGATACAACTTTGCATTGTCCTCTAACGATAATGTAGTCCTCACTAGCAAGAAGTGAGCAAACTTTTTCATCCTATCCATGAAGACCCATGCCGAATCAAATTGGTTTCTAGACCGAGGATGATTGGTAACGAAATCCATATCGATCACCTCCCATTTCTATTCGGGCAACTTAATTTCTTGATAATATCCACCAGGCCTCATATGCTCAACCTTAACCTGTTGACACAGCATGGACTTGACCACAAAATCAACCAAATCCATTTTCATAACATTCCATCAATAGATCTCCTTGAGATCAGGATATATATTAGTAGAACCGAGATGAACAACATAGCACAATTCAAGCACCTTAGCCAAAATCCTTTGTTGCAACCCATCGACATCAGGAACACATAATTTCCCTTAGTACCATAAAGTACTATCACCATTGATCTCAAACACCATTACCTTTTGTACACCAACATCACTTTTGATTTTCATCAAGATAGGATCTAGCACTTACTTTCATTGATCTCTACACCAAGAGACAATCGAACCACTTCCTGTACCATCACACCACCATCCTTAAAGTCTAAGAAATGAACTCCAAGATTAGACAAGCGGTGAATATCCTTCACCAATTCTCACTTTCCTTTTTTTGTATGAGCCAAATTCTTTATGGATAACCTGCTATAATCATCAACAACCATATTAGCTTTACCTGGGTGATAGTGAAGGCTCATATCATAGTCCTTGAGATGCTCGAACTATCTTCTCTACCTGAGATTAAGCTCTTTCTAAGTGAACACATACTATGGACTGTTATGATAAAAAAGGATATCCATGTGTACACAATACAAATAATGTTGCCATATTTTCAAAGGAAAGACCACTGCAAGAAGCTCCAAATCATGAGTATGATAGTTCCTGTCATGTACCTTCAACTTCCTAAAAGTATAAGCAATTACTATTACATGTTGCAACAAGACACAACTAAGACCTACTCGAGATGCATCACAATAAACTACAAACCCCTCACTTCCTTCAGACAATGTCAAGATCAGAGCCAAAGTTAGCCTGTTCTTCAACTTCTTAAAACTCCCCTCATAAACATTCAACCAAGAAAACTTCACCTTTTTTTAAGTCAACTTAGTCAAAGAAGCAACTATCATCAAAAAGCTTTCCATAAGCATCATATAATACCCAGCCAAACCCAAAAAGCTCTTAATGTTAGTTGGAGTCATGGATCTAGGCCACCTTTTAACCACAAGCACCTTTTGAGGGTCCACCATAATCCCCTTACTAGAAATAATATGACCAAGAGAAGTCATAACATTCAACCAAAACTCAAACTTAAAGAACTTGGCATACAATCTTTATTCTTTCAAGGTATGCAATACCACACAGAGATGATTAGTACAACCCACCTCACTTTTTGAATAAACCAAAATATCATAGATAAACACAATGACAAAAAGATCCAAGAACTGCCTGAATAGCCTATTCATCAAATCCATAAATGTTGCCAAAGAATTTGTTAAACTGAATGACATCACTAAGAATTCAAAGTGCCCATACCGAGTGTGAAAAGCCTTATTAGGGATATCCACCTCCCTAATCTTAAGCTGATGGTATCCAAACCAAAGATCTATCTTAGAAAAGAACTTGGCTCCTTGAAACTGATCAAACAAGTCATTTATCCTTGGGAGATAATACATATTCTTGATTGTTACCTTATTCAATTGATGATAGTCAATGCACATCCAAAGGGAACCATTCTTTATTTGCACGAACAACACCGGTGCACCCCTTGGAGATACACTAAGACGAATAAACCACTTATCCAGAAGATCCTTAAGTTTCTCCTTGGGTTCCCTCAACTCATCCGGAGCTATTTTATAAGAAGGAATAGATATTTGATGAGAGTTCAGATGCAAAGAAATACCAAACTCTATTTCCCTATCTAGAGAAAAACTAGAAAGGTCATCCGAAAAGACCTTTAAAAACTCATTAACCATAGGGTTCAAATGAAAAAAAGGACCTTCAAAGTTACAATTTTTAACTTGGACCAAATGGTAAAGACACCCTTTAGATATTAACTTCCGAGCTTTAAGATAGGAAATAAACCTTCCTCTAAAAGCTAGAGAACCACCCTTCTACTCTATAACTAGTTCACCAGGGAACCTAAAGACAACCTTATGGGTCCGATAATCTAAGGATGCATAAAAAGAATGTAACAAATCCATCCCTAGAATGACATTAAAGTCTACCATGCCCAGCTCAAACAAATCCACCAAAGTCTGCCTATCACCAACAGATACCACACACCCCTTGTAGACTCTTTCAATAATAACCAGGTCACCTATCGGGGTAGAAATAGAAAAAGGATTCAAAGCAATTTTTGGATCAAAACTAATACATACAGCCACAAATGGGGTCACATAAGAAAGAGTGGACCCTGGATCAAGCAAAAAATACACATAATAAGAGGAAAGTTGTAACATTTCTGTAATAACATCAAAAGATGCCTCAAATTCCTATCGAGACATAAAAGCATACAACCTATTCCAACTAATACTAGAACCAGGAGCAGTAACTGACATAGAAGCAGTACCACCGAGTGTAGGAGAAGAAAATGTAGCAATAGGAACTTTATTTTCTCCCATAGAAATCTTATTAACTAGGCAATTCTTGAGCAATGACCTGGCTGTCAACACTTGAAACACTTGTACTTTCTCTCATCAAAATAACCATGATAAGGATAACCATAGAACTAACAAAGAGGTTATGAAGTAATTGACTTACTCCTACTCACCTGAGATTGGGCACCCTATGCCCTACAGTTATCACCACTTTTAGGACATCTATGGCCTAACTGCTTTAGGTAAGAAGCACTATCAGTAGAAAAAGAACCAGAACTCTCTACTTTTTAAGCCATTTACATCCATATTGACCACTTTGCGACTGAGCATATCTCTAGTCAGAAAACATACTTCTCTTACCCTGCCAATCTCTAAACTTTGCCTACTTTCTCTTCTCATCCTCCATTTGATCCATGTGAATAATCAACCTAGGAATATCCATATCCTTGATTAGTAAAACAATCTTACTTTCCAAGATCAAATACCGAGATAGCCTAGAAGTAAATATTCCCATCCTCGCTCTCATGTTAGCCACTAAATTTGGAGCATACCTTGAAGCTAATGAAATTTTAAGACATATTTCTCAACAGACATTCTCCTTTGCTTAAGATTCACAAACTCCTCCATCTTCGTTCTCCCCTGTCTTAGTGAAAGAAATAATCTAGAAAAGCACCAGAAAAGGCATCCCTTAAGGATGAATTCTCCACATCACCTCTATCCAAATCCTACTCCTCATGCCATTGGTACGTAATATCTTTGAGATGATATGAAGCAAAATTTACACCTTCCATATTAGTATCCTGCATTACCCTAAATATCTTCTCCATTTTATCCCATAAATCCTGAGGATCCTCCTTAACCTTTACACCAATAAAAGTAGAGGATTTAGCTTAATAAACTAGCCAAACCTAATGGCCTCAATAAATAATCCACTAGACGTATGTAGCTTAGCCTAAGCAACAACTAACTAAGAAATGACATGAATAGACTGGCAAAATTCTACATTAGTCATCTTACCCTGAGAAGGACTAGTAAAAACTAGAGGATTCCTAGAATAATCAGGGATAGGACCCTGAGATCGAAGATAAACTCCAGACATAGGATGTATCCTATCAATATTGTCACAAGATGGGACTGAAGAATTTTCGTGTGTTCCAGATCTATAAGACATGATTTTAAAGATGAACAAACAAGGATTAGAGGATATTCTAGGACCTAGAATCCAAGTTTAAAAATAGAACACCAAGAAATTAAAACATTCCTTAATGCCATGTAGCCTCTCTCTTATGAGTGTGGTATGCTACACACCCCTATAAGATACTATACAAGACATGGATTTGTGGACTCCTAGTTGACCATGAACCTAAACCTCTGATACGAACTTGACACAACCTAACCCATGGCCTTGTCGTAATAGGCATCCCAAGTTCGATCGAGACCGAAGACCACCCCCGTTACCCAACCTAACCTTCATCCGCCTACCCTGAGTTAGCTGAATTTAAAATATTTAACAAGATAGCATAGTTGGATAGGACTAACTTTAGGATAAGTCTATTCCTAGACCGACCCTACCAAGCTATCTCATCCGCCAAACTATGTCAACCAAATCAAGGTCCATAAACTAAGACATAACCAAATGGGTTCTAAGATATAATATAACTAATCCCAAAATAAAATATGATGGAACAACCAACAATATCATCAATCAATGTCAGCCCCAATACCCATACCAATACTAAGGCTGACACCAAAAATGATCCCCCCATACTAACCCATAGTAGTTATACAAAGCCTCTACCCAAAAAAGTAATAAAATCCAGTTGGGACATGCCCCCAATCATAGCCAAAACCAAAATCCATAAGTAATCCAAAGTATGAAATAACATCCATGAAATGAAGCCTTTAGGAAAGATAAAAGCTCACCACTTCAATCCAATGTCCGACCCGAGTATCCAAATGCTAAACAAGAGAAGTAGAATGGTCGGTTCCTACATAGAATGGGTATACAATCACCCAAAGATGGGTTAGCTAGTGAACACTAGCATGAACTCAGGATACAGATAAAATAATGTCATTTATAAAATAAAGTAAAAACCATCCATAATGCATACAACCATACATACATACATACATATATACATATATATATATATATATATATATATATAAAACCATACAGGGATAGGGAACTGGGTTTGGCATACATTTGAAATCATTAACCTGGGCATGTGAAGCTTAACTGTCATAAAATCACCCACGGGCTATATGTATCCAGTGTAACCCCCTGAACGGTCCTCGATGCATATAGCCACATGAAACAGAGATATTATAAGAGTAAGAGATTCCTATACCTGTTGCTCTATATGATACATATATATATATGTTAGGAGATTCCCACGTACCCCTCAAATATATGGATACTAAGGATATTCTTCATGTCGGCAAACATGAGTTTCTAGTGTCTATCCCTTGGACTCACACCTTCATGGTTAGCTATCATACCTTCGCCATTATTTCCCAATTAAAACCATTACCAAACAACTAAACTATTGATCATTTATTAACCAAGACTATTAGATAGTGGTAACATCATACCGATAATAAGTTGCAAGTATTATCCTAATCCAAACCTTTTAGTGATCAAAGGATTCCCATGTACCCATAGATCATATTATGTAATTTACTTGGGGGATTCCCATGTACCCCACAAGTAGGTTTATTAAGGCAAGCCATTTCTTTAAACCATTCCAAAACTATTTAAGCCATTTAGGGTTCCATTACCAAGTTTAAACCATGCATAAGTTCCATTGAAAATCCAATAATATATAAAAACCATTGTTATAAGAATTTTATCAAACACATTGGGGGCATAGTATTTCCAAAATCAATTCAAATTATCAATAACCATTACCATACAATCCAATTATCCAAAACCACCATTAAATCATATAAAAGCATACTAAAGCATAGGGAAACCATAACCAAGCATTTATTAATAAAACCCCCAAATTATATTTGAAAACCCAAACTATACAATATTCATACCATGCAAACATTGTATAAAACTATTCCTTTAGTTGGAATTAATAATGAGAGAAGAGAACATGCCTTAAACCAAGATGATAATGGATAGAATCACCAAGACAAGACCAAAACCAATCCTTGTGATGAAACCCTAGGTTACCTTGCCCAATAACTCTATAGAGGATTTAAGAGTGTTTTCTAAATATTTAAAGACTAGAATAATAGGGAAAATAACCTCCCAAGTGTAATATAAGTCATGGGACCTTATTAGGATAAGTGAAAAAATATCCAGATTGTCCTCACTTAAACTGTATTAAATTTCCATCATAGGGTACGACTAGCCCTTATGAGTCGTACCCAACCTATATAAGTGGCACCCACCTCTTGCACCCTAGGCCTTCCCTCTTAGACCCAATATTATATAGGGTATGATACACCTAAACCTAACTCATATTAAAGGGTACGACTGGTACCCATAAACCAACCCCTAGCAAAATATAATCCTAAGAGAATTGAACACTGTCCCTCATATGATCTATGGTATGACTCATAACCTGGATTACAGCTCATGGTGAGCCACTCATACTCAAATCCAACCTAAGTTATAAAGTCTAAGGTTAAGTGAGTGAATCAAATGACACGTATCCACCAATATGACTCGTACCCCATAGTCGTACCTATTTCAGTAACCAAAATCTATCCCACTAACCAATATTTATTTGTATACAATTAGAACATACCAACTGCACCCTAATATATAACTCGTATCCCATAGTCATATCATGACCAAAATCCAAAAATCTAGGAAATTTTCTATGGGTCAAAACCCAGGGTATTATAGATGCCCTATACAACAAGGCCCTGGTTTTGGTCGTGTCAAGTTGGTATTAGATCTATAGGTTCATGGTAAACTGGGAATCCACAAAATTGTGTTTTGTAGAGTCCTTTTTAGGGGTGTGTAGCGTGCCACACTCATAATAGAAAGGATACAAGGAATTTATGAATATTTTACTTTCTTTGTATTTTATTTTCAAGCTTGGAGTCTAAGTCCTAAAAATCTTATCTAATCCTTATCTGGTCGTTTTTCAGATCACACCTCATCGATTTAAAATATAAAGAAATTCTTCTATCCTATTTGGAGATAATATGGAAGGGACACAAAGGATCCATACTCGATTTAAGGGTCCAGTCCCGATATTTTTGGAGTTCTAATAATTGTTACTAGTCCTCTTTAGGGTGAGGTAATGAATGCAAAATTTTGTCAATCAATTTATACTATTACTCAGTTGGTTGTTTCTCAGGCTAAGCATGATGCATCTGGTGTTATATTTGTTGAGGCCACAAGGGTTGGCTAGTTTATGAAGATGAATCCTCCTACTTTTATAGGAATAAAGGTAGAGGAGTATACTTATGGTTTATTGGATGAAATAGAGAAAATTTGTAGGGTGATACAGGCCATGAATGTGGAAAGGGTGAATTTTATAGCTTATCAGCTCAAGGATATTATATACCAATGATACAAGGAGTGGGATAGGGATAGAGGTGATTTTGAAGAGTTTTCCTTAGGGGAGATTTTCTCAAATGCTTTTTTGGATTACTTCTTTTCTCAGTAGCTAAGAAAAGAGAAGATAGAGGAGTTTATAAATCTTAAGAAGGGAAAGATGCCTATCAAGAAATATTCCTTGAAGTTTCATTCGTTGCCAAGGTATGCTCCAAACTTGGTGTCTGATATGAGAGCGAGGATAAGAAAGTTCACTTCTAGGCTATCTCACGATTTGATCATTAAAAGCAAAACTACTTTCATGATTAAGGATATAGATATTTTGATGTTGGTGGTCCACATGTAGTAGGCAAAGGATGAAAAGATAAAATACGCAGAATTTAGAAAAAGGCAAGGTAAGAAGTTTAGGTCTTTTGAACAAGGTAGTGGGAAATGGAAAGGTGGTTGGGATAGCAGTAAGTGGACAAAGAAGAAGTGGGGGAGCTCTGGATCCTACTCTACTACTAGTGCTCTTTACCTGAAGCAGTCGAGTGATAGGTGTCAATAGGGTAGTTGTAATTTTTGAGCATTGGTTTCCCAATCTCAAGCGAGCTGGCTTCTTTATGCCCTCATTGCCAATTCTATGGTCATGTTCATTAGGGATTTTGTGATGAAGGAAGGGACATATGTTTTAAATATGGCTAGCAGGCTATATGCTCAGGAATTATCCTATTGGTAAGGGTGCTTTGGGGGCAGTCAAAGCTCCAATTGCTTCATCTTTTGCTCCAACACATAGTGTGCTACTTTTACGTCTGCTCCTATTTTTTATACCAGCACAAGTTGGAATATGTTATATGCTCTTGCTACTCGGTAGGAATTTGAGGCATCGCCTGATGTTGTTACTATTGCGTTATAACTCTTTTCTCATGATATGTATTTTCTGCTTGATTTGAGGTCCACTCTTTATTATGTGACCTGATTTATGGCTGTATGTTTCAGTTTTGATCCCAATGTTATTTTAGATCCATTTTCTGTTTCCACCCTAGTAGGTGACTTGGTTTTTTATAAAAGGGTCTATTAGGGGGGGGGGTATCTATTAGCAATAAAGAGACTTTGTTGGCTTTATTTGAACTGGATATGATGGATTTTGACACTATTTTTGGTATGGATTAGTTACACTATTGTTTCGCGTCCTAAGATTATTGAACTCATAAGGTTATTTTTAGGTTCCCTGGTGAACCATTTATAGAGTGAGAGGGTGGTTCCCTAGATCCTAGGGAAAGGCTTATTTCTTATCTTAGAGCTCTGAGATTAATCTACAAAGGGTGTCTTTATCACTTGTTTTGGGATTAATATTCTTACTCAGAAGGTCCTTCTTTTTATTTAGTTCCAGTGGTAAGTGAGTTTCCTGAGGTCTTTCTAGATGATCTTCCTGGTGTTCCTTTAGATAGGGAGATTGAGTTTGGTATTGATATGGTTTCGAACACTCATCCAATATCTATTCCTCCTTATAGAATGGCTTTGGATAAGTTAAGGGAACTCAAGGAATATCTTAAGGATCTTCTAGATAAGGGCTTTATTTATCCTAGTGTTTCCTCATAGGGTGCATCAGTGTTGTTTGTGCGGAAAAAAATGGTTCCCTTCTATTGTTCTTTGACTATCGGTAATTGAATAAGGTAACGATAAAGAACAAGTATCTTCTCCAAGGATAGATGACTTGTTTGATCAATTATAAGATGCCAAGTTTTTTTACAAGATAGATATTCGATCTGGGTGTCATCAGCTTAAGATTAGGGAGGTGGATATCCCTAAGAGGGCTTTACATACTCGGTATGGGAACTTTAAATTTTTGGTAATGTTATTTGGCTTGACTAATGCCCCAATGGTATTTTTTAATTTGATAAACAGGGTTTTCAGGAAGTTCTTGGATCTCTTTGTCATTGTATTTATTGATGACATCTTGGTGTATTTTAAAAGTAAGGTGGATCATGCCAATGACCTCCGTGTGGTGTTGAAAATCTTGGAGGAATAATAGTTGTATGCCAAGATCTCCAAGTGTGAGTTTTGATTGAACGTTGTGACTTTCTTGGGTCATAATATTTCTAGTGAGGGAATCATAGTGGATTCGCAAAAGGTGGTTGTGGTTAAGAAGTGGCCTAGACCCACAACTCCAATTGACATTTGGAGTTTCATGGGTTTGGCTCAATAATATAGGTGGTTTATGGAATGTTTCTCGACAATAGCTGCCCCATTGGCTAAGTTGACTTAAAAAAGGTAAGGCTTTCTTGGTCGGATGTGTGTGAAGGGAATTTTGAGAATGTTAAGGATAAACTAACTTTGGCTCTAGTTTTAACTTTGCCTTAAGGTAATGAGGGATTTGTGGTTTATTGTGATGTGTCTCGAGTGGTACTTGGTTGTGTTTTGATATAGCACGAGAAGGTAATTGCATATGCTTATAGGTAGTTGAAGGTGCATGAGAGAAAATATCCTACTCATGATTTGGAGCTATTGGTGGTGGTTTTTGCTTTGAAAATCTTGTATCATTATTTATATAGAGTGCACGAGGACATCTTTTCTGATCATAAGAGTCTAAAGTATGTGTTCACTCAGAAGGAGCAAACTCTCAGGAAAAGAAGATGGTTGGAGTTTCTCAAGGACTATGATATGTGTCTTTACAACCACCCAAGTAAATCTAATGTGGCTGTTAATGGTCTTAAAAAGTTGTCTATAGGGAGTTTTGCTCATATGGAGAAAGGACAGTGGGAATTAGTGTAGGATATTACCACTTGGACAATCTTAGAGTTCATCTCTTAGACTCTAAGGATAGTGGTATGATTATTCAGGAAGTGGTTAGGTCATCTCTTGGTGTAGAGATCAAGGAAAAACAAGTTATAGATCCTGCCTTGATGAAAATCAAGAGTGATATTTGTGGGCAAAAGGTAATGGTATTTGAGATCAGTGGTGATGGTACTTTGTAGTACCAAGTGAGGTTGTGCATTCCTGATGTTGATGGTTTTTGACAAAAGGTTTTGGGTGAGGCGCATAAATTGCACTATGTTATTTATATCGGTTCGATAAAGATATATTATGATCTCAAGGAGCTATTAGGTGGAAATGTATTAAAAAAGATGTGGTTGATTTTGTAGCCAAGTACATGGTGTGCCAACAAGTCAAAGGTGAGCACATAAGGCCTGATGGGTTGTATAAAGAAATTGATTTACTCGAAAGAAAATGGGAGTTAATCAGTAGATTTTGTTACCGATCTTCCTCGACTTCAAAACTAATTTGATTCAATTTGGGTCATCATGGATAGGATGCCAAAGTCTGCTTACTTTTTTTCAATAAAGACTATCTTTTCGATAGAGGATTATGCAAAGTTATATCTTTATGAGATTATGAAGATGTATGGGGTACCTATTTCGATTATCTCTGATCATGGTATGTAGTTTTCATCTCACTTTTAGCGATCTTTTTATAAAGGATTGGAGACTAAGGTTAGTCTGAGTACTTATTTTCATCTTTAAATGAATGGAAAAATTGAGAGAACTATTTAGATTAAAGGATATGCTTCGGGCAAGCGTGATTGATTATGGTGGCAATTGGGTTGAGCATCTACTTTTGGTAGAGTTTTCTTACAATAATAGTTGATATTCTAGTATTGGACTGGTCCCTTTTGAGGCATTGTATGGTAGGAGGTGTAGGTCTCCTATTGGTTGGTTAGATCTTGGTGAGGCGAACATGTTTGGTTTGAATTTGGTTTATCAGGATATGGAAAAAGTGAAGGTGATTCAGGATAGACTTAAGGTTTCCCAAAGTCGCCAAAAGTCCTATGTAGATGTAAGGCGCTGAGACTTGGAGTTTGAGATTGGGGATCAAGTGTTCCTAAAGGTATCTCCCATTAAAGGAGTAATGCGGTTTTGTAAAAAGGGAAATCTTAGTCCTTGATTTGTTGATCCTTATGTTGTTTTGCGGAGGGTTGTTAATATGGCTTATAAATTAGAGTTGCCTTCTAATTTGAGCTTCATTTATCTGGTATTTCATGTTTCCATGTTGAGGAAGTGCATTGGTGATCCTTCTTCAGTTGTTCCCTTTGAAGGATTGGGTATCTCGTAATCTCTATCTTATGAAGGGGTCCTGGTTGAGATATTGGATCGGCAGGTTTGCCAGTTACGAACCAAGGATGTGGCCTAGGTTAAGGTTTTATGGCGGAACCACAAGGTGGAAGAGGCTACATGAGAAGCAGAAAAGGACATGAAGTCCAAGTATCCGCATCTATTTTCTACTTCTAGAATTCGTGCGGAAGGTATATGTTCTTCAACCAAATTTTCTTTTCAAACTTTGTTAAAGGAAAGATTAATATCAGTGCATCTTTATTTTCTAACTTGGTTAAAGTTTGGAATGATATTTAGTGGCTACCCTACCTTGTCCGTTATTTGGAGATGAATGTTCCTAGTGGGGGAGACTATAACACTCTTGATTTTTGACCCTTAGAAAATTTCATGGATTTATGATTTTTGGACAAGATACGACTAAGGGGTACCAGTCATATATTGGGGTACAATTCATATGGGTTGGTTATATGTTGACCAGTGTTGGTTGGTAAGTTGGATTGGTTTATGGAATGGGTACCACTTAGTGGGTATGATTCGTATGGTTGGGTATGGGTCATTTGGTTTGGGGGTTTTCCTGCACTTAATCTTAGACTTGGTAGCTTAACTTGGATTTGTGTACTAGTGGCTCACCATGATCCGTAAGCTAGGGTACGAGTCGTACCATGGAATCTTATGGTGGATAGTGTTTACACATATTGTAATCCTTTTTTGTTAGGGATACGGGTCAAAGGTACTAGTCATATGCTTTGGGTGTGACTTGGTTTGGAAAAGTCGTACCTTAGACAGTGTTGGGTCCAAGGGAAAGACCAAGGGCATAAGTAGTGGGTACCACTCGTATTGGAGGGTACGACTGGCATGGTTAGTCATACCCTATGACAAGAATTTTATGCAGTTTAAGTGAGGGCAATCTGGACATTTCCCCACAACCTAAAAAGGTTCCACAAATTTTAAATCACTTGGGAGGTTATTTTCCTTATTATTCTATTCATTAACACTTAGAAAAACACTCTCTAATCCTCTCTAAAGTTATTGGGCAAATAAAGCTTGGGTTTCATCTTAAGGATTAATTTGGGGCTTGTGTTGGTGATTTCTCTCCATTATCTTGTCAATTAAGGCATGTACTCTTCCCTCATTGTTAGTCCAACTAAAGGCATATTTTAATGGCATGGTTTATTGTATGGTTTTGAGGTTTTCAAATATGTGTTGAGGTTTTGGTTATAATGGCTTGGTTACGGTTTTCCTATGTTTTAATTATGTTATTACTTGCTTAAATAGTGGTTTTGGACAATTGATTGCATAGGATTGGTCATATGGTAATTGGATTTGGTTTTGGAAATACTATGCCCCCAACATGTTTGATAAAATGCCTATGGTAATGCTTTTACTATATTATTGGATTTTTAATGGAACTATCGCATGGGATGGTTTGGTAATGGAACTCTAAATGGTTTAAATGTTTTGGAATGGTTAAATTGAATGGTTTGGTGGTTATGGTTAATTGAAAATCCTTGTGTGGTACAATGGAATCCCTCAAGTAAATATAGCAGTAAACATTCTTTTCTGGTATAATGGAATCCCCCAAGCAAACATAATAATGGAACACCTGTGGGGTACGTGAGGCTCCCCCAAGTTTACTTGGTAAATGGGTACATGGGAATCCCTTTACCTTAAAAGGTTTGGCTAAGGACAATATTTGCAATTTATAGTCGTTATGATGATACCACTATTAATATCCTTGGTTAATAATGGAATAATGGATTGGTTGGTTCAAAATGGTTTTAATTGGGCAATAATGGCAAGGTTTTATAGCTAATCATGAAGGTGGGAGTTCAATGAACCAACACTGGAAAGCCATGTTTGTCGGTATGAGGGGTTGGTCATGGCGACCATATATGATACTATGAGGTACATGGAAATACTCTATGTACACTATAGATATGTATCATGGAGCGCTATGGGTACTTGGAAATTCCCTACTCGTATGGTATCTCCAATTCATGTGGTTACACGCAACGGGGCGCATTCAGGGGGTTACACTAGACCCATATAGACCGTGGGTGGTTAAGGATAGTTAGGCTACACATACCTAGGTTAATGGTTTTAAATGCATGCTAAACACAATTTCCCTTCCCTGCATCGTTATATATATATATGGTTTGTATGCATATGGTTGGTTTTATTAGGTGACATTATTTTATCCTTATCCTGAGTTTATCATAGCGTTCACCTGCTAACCCATCTTTGGGCGTCTGTTTCCCCACGTGATGTAGGAACCAATCGTTCTACTAATCCTGCATAGTGATCGAACTTCAAGATCAACTTTTGGATTGAAGTGGTGAGCTTCTATCTTTCTGGAAAGCTCCATTTTATGTTATGGACATTTCATATACTTTGGTTACTTTATGGATATTGGTTTTGGATATGGTTGGGTGCATGTTCCAACCAGCTATTGGTTTTCTTTTGGTAAGAGGATTTTGTAAAACTACAATGGGTTGGTAGGGGCGGGATCTGTATTGGTGTTAGCCTTAGTGTTGACATGGGTATTGTGACTGACAACGGTTGACTGTATTGTTGGCTGTTCCATCCTCTTTTATTTTGGGATTATATATAATTTTTATGGAACTCATATGGTTAAGGTTTTAGATTACAATTTGGTTTTGTATTGGTTATTTGTTGGTATCGGACCGTTTGACTCGTTTGGATGGTACGGATATAGACCTATCCTAGAGTTATGGATTATGCAATGATGATATCTTGTTATATGTTTTGAATTTATCCGACTCAGGATATGCATTGGTCGGTTGGGTTGGGTAACAGAGGTGATCTCCAGTCCTGGTTGGACTTGGGATACCCATTACGACAAGGCCCTGGTTCGACTCGTGTCATAAACAATCCATTTACCAAGGAGTCTATTAATTAGAAATTAACCATTGGTATCGTCGTACCAAAATTAGAGATTGCAAGTCTATTACCTTATGCCATATAAACCATTAAACCAAATTAGACTCCACTATTTCCAATAAAACTAAAACTATTTATAATCAAACCATGGAAACCAAGGCCTTTCCAAAGTCATGTGAGACCAACCAAAACCATTTCATGTTTCTTTAACCATGTATGCAATGTAAAGATTCAAAGAATTTTCAAACTATGTGAAAAAAATCATTCTTATTGATAATTTCACAAAAAGGTTGAGGGCATGCCATTATCAAAGCCAAAATCATCATAATTTGGGGCTCAACCATGACCCCTCAATTAAATCACCATTTCTATGCACCCACATGTGGAAAAACCATAAGCAAAACATGAAAAACCATAATTAAAATCACGAGAAACATTACTCAACCATTCACATCCAAAATCCCCTACCTTTATTTCAAAAGCATAATAGTACCATGAAAACCATACATTAATTACATGCCTTTAGTAAAATAACCATGATGGAAGAGACACATTCCTTTGTGTAACGCCCCAAAAATGGGTCCCAAGACGTCACACAGTGCTTAAGGTCACAAGTGATCCTAACCCTTCTACTGGCATACTTATAAGCAACTGAATAAATTACATAAATTTGAAAAAAATCAGTGGAAACATAAAACTTTTCTGAACTGGATTAATACAAATCTGAATTTATAAGATTACAACTCTATTGTTACAAATAAAACTAAAATTAAATACACTAACACTACTGACTATCTATAAAGCCTCTACTAGTACTGACAATAAGTATCCGGGTCATGACTCCCAACTATCCCAACTCAATACGACTGAATAATAAAATTATAATACTTCTCGAACTGTATAACTAACTGATCCCGTTGAATTAAATGGACTCATCACCTGCTGACTGGAAGTTGTGAACTGACTGAATATGGTCTATGTGCTATAACTTGTACCTACATTATGAGACAATGTCGCACATAGACATATATGTGGATCAGTACTTTGAGGATGTACTGAGTGTATGGGAGTTTATGCAATAGTTAAACAATATCATCACTCTTTATAGAAATCATGCATGCTGATATAAATGACTAACATATCTTGAATAAATCTGAAATATAAATCTCATAAATCAAGAATCATGAAACATATAGTGTAAATCTCGTGGGTCATTATACTTGGTTTCTAAAATCTGTATTCTCCTCTTATTCTCAAAACTTACAAACTAAAGAGATCTCAAAACAATAACTCTCAAAACTCATGCTTTTATCCTGAGGAGAATAGGAGACTTATTTTGAAACTTGATGACTTAAAAGACTTGAGATTATGGAATTTTGGGACTTTAGAACTTTGTAACTTTGGGATTGGGAGTTTCTTCTGAAAGACATACACCATGTGAGCTGACATGGAGTCCAACGTCTTACCCACGTTGGGGAGAGCTCTTCTATCCTTGCCATCAGAATAAAACCTTAACTTTAGTGATCACTATCTTGGCCTTGGGCCCATAAATCTCAATCCTACTGTGGCACATAGTTCTGGGGCATGAGACCTTGGAATCATACCCAAATCGGTGCTAAATACTACTCCCATAGTTAGGCTCAGAAATTTTAGAAAATCCACCTTAAAATAGCATAAGGGTTAATAAAAACCAATTACACTTCTCTTTTCTATAAATCATGAACTATATGAATAATGTGGATTCCTTATCTTAGCTTAGGATCAAAAGATCAAATCTTGATTATCAAAGCATGTAGAAAATATAAGCTGCTTGAAATATCAAAACTCAATCCTAGGGATTAAAGCTCATGCTTCAAACTCATGTCAAAACATCTCAAAATTCATGCTTGATAACATAAACATTCGTAAATCATATTAAAATCTAGAAATTTCAGCAATTCTCATAAAAATATAAACAAACTCATGAAATGTATCTTCAACAGCTCTCAAGAACTCAAAATCTTGTAAATAGTGATAATGGGTATGAATCCCAATTTAGAACTCATATATAAACATTCAAAATCATAGAAAAACATCCAACTCAATATGCTTCTTGAAAATACTTCAACACCATCAAAATAATAAGAGCAAGAATCTCAATATCATACTTAAACTCACTTTCAAAAATCTGGAAAATTGTGTTACCTGCATAAATACATGAAAATAGTCATGCAATTCAATATTCAATTACTTGTAAACTCATAATCTTTAAACAATATAAATTGGGTATAAACCCTAACTTCAATTTCATGGAAAATCAAATAAAATTCAGTAATTTATAAGTTAAAATAAGTTTTGGGCACAAGGATGAAAGGATTGTCCTTGTTGAAACCCCACATACCTTAATTGATGATCTTGGATGAGAAAGTTTGAATCTTGGATTTCCTAGGATGAATTGAATGTAAAATCTTGAACTTTTGAATCTCTAATGGTGTTCTTGAAGATTCTTCTTGAGATTCTAGAATTAGTGAACTAAATTCATGGTTTTTCTTGAAGGTATTGTAATGAAAGCTTGAATTTCTTGCATGGGGATTGGGGTTTGTTCTTGATGGAGGATTGGAGAGAAAATATGAATAAAGGGGCAAATAATGCTTCCTAAGGCTTTAATTATTTGTTATGGACGAGCTTGTGTGAAGTAAAGGACCTTTTTGCCCTTAAAATGCAAAAATAGAACCCGAAAATTGGGTGTGTGTGATAGGGCGTGTGTCGCATGCTAATCGCACAATGCTACTGCCTCTCTCACAAAAATGGCAATAACTTTTAGTCTGGGTATCGGATTTTGGCAAAATTGGTATCGTTGGAAAGATAATTTAATTATCTATAGTTTGGTTGGTCTTGAGATAAAAATTTCCATATATATGAAACTTTATACATGTTTGAAGTAGACCCTTGTAGAATCGAATATCGAATTTTTGATGAGTCAAAGGATCTTAACTCAACTTGGATCTAAATGATTTGTACGAATATTTTTAACCTCATGAGCATTCCACACACTAGTATAAAGATCATGAAACTTATATTCACATGAGAATCACTTGGATAATAAATTATATATGTAAGAACGATGGTTCATAGACCAGCCAAAAATGTGGGGTGTTACATTATCTTCCCTTGGGAAACATTCGTCTATGAATTTGGCTAATTAAGCTGAAACACCGAGGAATCTAAGGCTATAAGCTATCATGGACAACTGAAATAAATTGAATAGCTGAATCTCAAACATAATGAGCTACTGAACTGATCTGCAAGTGCATGAATTCTGATGAATATAGCTATATGTCTAAGATAGAAACAAGAGAGTCAATTTATAAGTAATCATTTCTTTTTGATGGATCTGATCTGATGAGAAAAGGTGAGAGGTTTTGTAACATGAAAAATATTGCGGTATTACAATACCTCCCCCCTTGGGATCGTTCATCCCCGAATAATACTAATTCGGTTGAAAACTAGGAAAAGACTGAGATGATACACAGGATACTTACAGACTGAATCATAATGGATGCTTACACCCAAATAGGGTATTTCCTCAACACTCTTCTAAGAAATTTCTAATGATATTAGGGAGTAAAGAACTTTGGGCATGATCTGAATAAAATATCTGAATAAGAAATTACAACATTGCTACCCCGCTGTGACCTGGAACATAGACCTATAAATCATAAGCTAGGATAGAATTTCTAGGTCTTAAGAAATGCTACTTCTTACTTTCAAGCTTAGCAACACTTCTAAAATGCTTCCTCGACTATGTTATTCCCCTCAAATATCACACTCGCTTGATTAAACTTAAAGTTTTCACATGGCATTGATAAATCCATCTACTAAAGTCTAAACTGAACTAGTTCTCTTTATCATGGTAAGGCCTAACTCGAAACCACAAGATGCTACACGTAACTCGACACCATAATACAAATCTGAGCGATGAATTCAACACTCCAAGCACTATGATAACTACTCACTCTTGGATGATTTTTCATCATCACTTTAACAACTAAATTCAACCACTTACATACCAACATGACGTTCAAGCCTATCTTCATATCCACATCCACACCATTCAATTCTTTGGAAGTTCAAGCCTATCACTATCTTGGCCTCGGGCCCATAAATCTCAATCCTATGGTGGTAGGTAGTTCTGGGGCATGAGACCTTAGAATCATACCTAACTCGATACTAAACACTACTCTTATACTTAGGCTCAGAACTTTTAGGAAATCCACCTTAAAAGAACATAAGGGTTTATCATAAAAACCAATTACGCTTCTCTTTGCTATAAATCATGAACTATATAAATAATGTGGATTCCTTATCTTAGCTTAGGATCAAAAGATTAAATCTTGCTTATCATAGCATACTAAAAATATAAGCTTCTTGAAATATCAAAACTCAATCTTAGGGATTAAAGATCATGCTTCAAACTCGTGTCAAAACATCTCAAAATTCATGCTTGATAACATAAACATTCGTAAATCATATTAAAATGTAAAAATTTCAGTAATTCTCATAAAAATATAAACAAACTCATGAAATTTATCTTCAATAGATCTCAAAAACTCAAAATCTTGTAAATAGTGATAATAAGTATGAATCCCAATTTAGAACTCATATATAAACATTCAAAATCCTAGAAAAACATCCAACTCAGTATGCTTCTTGAAAATTCTTCAATACCATCAAAATAATAAGATCAAGAATCTCTAAATCATACGTAAACTCAATTTCAAAAATCTAGAAAATTGCGTTACGTGCATAATACATGAAAATAGTCATGCAATTCAATATTCACTCACTTGTAAACTCATAATCTTCAAACAATATAAATTAGGTATAAGCCTTTACTTCAATTTCATGGAAAATCTCATAAAATTTAGTAATTTATAAGTTAAAACAAGTTTTGGGAACAAGGACAAAAGTATTATCCTTGTTGAAACCCCACATACCTTAATTGATGATCTTGGATGAGAAAGTTTGAATCTTAGATTTTCTAGGATGAATTGAATGTAAGATCTTGAACTTTTGAATCTCTAATGGTGTTCTTAAAGCTTCTTCTTGCAATTCTTGGATTAGTAAACCAAATTCATGATTTTTCTTGAAGGTATTGTAATGAAAGCATGAATTTCTTGAATGGGGATTAGGGTTTGTTCTTAAGGGAGGATTGGAGAGAAATTGTGAGTAAAGGGGCAAATAATGCTCCCTAAGGTTTTAATTATCTGTTATGGACGGGTTTGGGTGAAGTAAAGGACCTTTTTGCCCTTAAAAATGCAAAAACAGAACCTAGAAATTCTATGCGTGTGATAGGGCGTGCGTCACACGCTAATCGCGTGATGCTACTGCCTCTCTCACAAAAATGGCCATAAATTTTAGCTCGGGTATTGGATTTTTGTGAAATTGGTATCGTTGAAAAGATAATTCAATTATCTATAATTTGGTGGGTTTTAAGATAAAAAATTCCATGAATATATAATGTTATACATGTTTGAAGTAGAACCTTGTAGAATCAAATATAAAATTTAGTATGAATCAATGGATCTTAACTCAACTTGGCTCTAAATGATTCTATGAACATTTTTAACCTCATGAGCATTCCACACACTAGTGTAAAGATCATGAAACTTATATTCACATGAGAATCACTTGGATAATAACTTATACACGTAAGAACGACGGTCCATAGACTAGCCCAAAAATGTGGGGTATTATACTTTAACACCAAGAAGTATGGAGAGAAACCACCCTTGAAAGCCTTAATTGATTTTCTTGATGAAACCCAAGCTTTTGCTTGAAGAGAGAGTTTGAGAGAGAAGTTAAGAGTGTTGTATTAGGAATAGTGTGTTAATGAAGTCCCAAAAGGTGTTTTAAGTTGTGGCCTCAAAGGGAGTTGAGAGGGGAAATATCCAGAATGCCCCCAACTTAAAACTATAAAAACGTAGCAGGAGCTTACGAGTCGACCCCTATGACTTGTGACCACAACATACGATGTGTATGCTTGAGTCATCCCAAGAAAGTGAGTTGGAAACCCATATTTTGTCCACCATACGAACCCATAACTGTACTCATTACATGACCATAAAACTTGTATGATTTAGTCGTATTCCAGATAAAACCTAAGTGGATTGGACACTGGACAACATACACCTCAACTTTACCATTCTTAACCTATACTTAGGGCTCTTAGTAAGCCACTCATACTCAAAGCCAAGTCTTGTCACTAAGTTCCTGATTTGATTAAGGTTTGACCCAACGACCTATCACCACCACTAATGACTCATACCACCAAACCATAACCATCATAGAACCCCAACCACCATCCATTGGACACCTCACAACTAGGGTTACCTGACCCGTAGTCATACCATACGACTTGTATGATAAGACATTACTAGGATAGTGATCTCAAAGCTCAGGAAATTTCTAAGGGACAAAACCCAAGGTGTTTTAATTTAAGGAAACCATATAATAAGTCAACACTTAAATAAATTTCACTCAAGGAACCAATATAACAACTAAACATATAATCCCTAGTTCACTTAAAAAACCATCACATTTAGCTGCACCTTGTACATATATGCTAAGGCTCTTATAGGTTAACTAGTCATAACCTGCAGGGGGAGAGCTCTTGTCTATGTACAAAAAATCCTAAACCTCTAGGGTTTTCCAACCTTAAATCAACCAATTTCATAAAAATGTCCAAATACGGTACATCCCTTAATAATAAATATAAATCCTATGAAGATACCTAAATATCGTACATCACACAATAATGATAGGTATCACAATAATTGAAACTACAATGATAACAAAAACAACACCTGTAAAAAAACCAACAAGCTTTTCATATAAGTTCATTACATATGATTAACATATATCAATTAGTCACCCACTTTCCTTGAACATGCGTTGTAACAAGAAATACAAAGGAATAGTTATCATGCACATATAAAACAAATTAGGTTTACACTACATTAGACCATCACCTACCTCTATCCAAGCATGATTGCTCTAGCGAACTTGAGCCTTTCCTTTTCTTGCAACCTCGGCTTACATATGGTCTAAATGCAGGAATATAACATAATCAACCAAAATAACCTACAATATTGAGGATTAATACCTAACCCCAAATTTCAAGGACAATTTCATGATCATTCTTTCCACCGTAGAGTTTTTCTACCTTAATTTACCTTAGATCTAACAATTTCATGGTTATATTAGTGAATTATTGTCTTGTAATAGTGAATTACCAATTTTAATAAAAACCCAAAGGTTTTACACCTAATTTACCCTATTACACCTGAAAAATCAGGTACGTTAAGCTAAATCCATCCCAAAACTCGTAAACTAATCATTCTAAGGTTTAGAAATTGAAAAACTAGTTAATCTGAGTGATTAACTTATCTTTATAAAGAAATTTGGTGGAGAATGGGTGATAATTTCCCAAATTACCTAAGATCTCTTAAAAATAAATTTAGAAAATAATAAACCATTTTTGGTTAATTTTTGCATAAATCTACATACATTCCACTATTTTTGCCCTATCGCTCTATAATGGGCCTTGCTTGTAATACCCTGTATGTTTTTAAGCTAGGAAGTGAATAAGTATTCCTACGTATGAAATCTCCTATCCTGTGATTCATACTTGAGTACATGACTTACCATGAATATCCTAGTAACATGATAGCTTATGATACATTAAGCATGTTCATATGAGTCACTTAAGGTAATGCAAGCTAAGAGTTTTTGAATCCATCAAATTTTAGTGTTCAATTTTTCAAGGTTCATCTTTGAACAAGTATAACTCGATGCTATTGTGGTATTTTGGCTTATTTAGACCCATCAAATTGTATAGAATCGAATAGCTTTTCAACGATACCAATTTTGCCTTAATCCAATACCCGAGCGAAAGTTATGCCCATTTTCGTGAGAGACAGTAAGCATAGGCAATTGGTTAGGCGCCGCATAACCCAAGCATAGGCGATTGGTTAGGCGCCACCCAACCCAAGCATAGACGATCACTAAGGCGCTGCCTAAGCCAATTCCAGGTGTCAAAAACACTCTGTTTTGAGTTATTTTAAAGGTAATTAAGTCTTTAATTACTCCTTACACATCCCTAAATTTAACCTTACGAAATATATAGCTCCTAAACATATTACAACCCTGTTTTCATTTCAAAGCTCATCATCCAAGAGCACTAAAGGAGAAAAACAACCAGGATTGCATAATTAAGCTTGAAGATCTGATTTTAAGAAAATTCCTTCATCAATCATCAAGAATCTTCCTTCTAAGGTATGCGTAGTGTTCATCTATGGATTCAATTCATTCATAGAGTTCAAGAATCAATCTTTAAAATACAAAAGCTTGGTTAATTGTGGTGATATGATCATACCCATGTTGATGCTTGATTGTTTTTCCTCTTTTTCAGTATAAAGTATGATTTCTATATTGTTGGGTGTTGATGATCATGTTGTTGATATTGGGTGATTCCCAAGATGGAATCTTTATATGTTTTTTTGCGAATTAATGATATCATATGAGTTGGAAACATGTAAATTTGGTTGTTCATGATGTATAATTTGATGAAATCACCTATGCTTAAGATGTGCATGTAAGGTGTTTGATAAAATGCCTAAGAAACTAAAAATCATGCAATATAGCTAAATTATGACTAAGTGAAGGATTCATGATATGCCCTTACGTTCCAATGACTTCTATGTTATTAATGTGCCTTGTAAATGTTGTTGAAATACTCATGAACTATTCTTATGAGATTATGCTATGTTTACTTGCAAATCCCACTTATGAACAAGATGTATGATAACTATTCAATTCACATGAACTTCTATGCTATTAGTATGTGTTGCCAATATGATTATGCAATGAACATGATATTAAGATTGTGCAAGTATCCATGTGATATGAAATCCTTTCTATGCAATACATTGTTGATAACCATACTTAGTATGAGATCCCTACTTATGATATTATAAATTATGGACTCTACTCTTATGATCAAGTCAGTCATGTGTGTCAGTTTCTTTCCATTAAGTCTTAGGGGTACTTGTACCCAAAAACTATAGCTGTATGCCTAGATCCATGTCATGTTTCACGATATCCAAACTCAAACTATGATTCCATAGACTTTAGCCAGTCATGTGACTCAACAAAACCTTATGATCTTAGTCAGTTGTCAGATATTAGTAACATTCTGCCAGTCAGTGGAATTCAGTAAGATTAAGTCATGCACAGTCAGTTATTCATGTCCAGTCCCTCCAGATGGGAGTAGAGGTTAGCACCGAGTGAACCCAAGGATGGGAACTCACCCGCCAGTTCAGGGTGTGATTCTTAGTAGGAATCTTTGTGTTCCATAACTACGTAGCCAGCGTAGGTTGAGACATCTTAACCCGTCAGATTAGGGATGATAAGGTGTCTTAACCCGTCATTTTAGGGTTCCTACCATTCTTATTGAGTACCCGCCAGATAAGGGTCACTCACAGATTGTCCTTACCCGTGGCACGGTATTGATACCCCTCTAGTTGGGGCAGAGATTGGACCCCAGCTTAGCCATAACAGCGTATATGTGGCATGTCGATTAGACACTACACCCATAGTTTCAGTATCAATCTCGGTAAACGAACTCAGGGCATTCTTCTAATTTTAGTATATATAGGACTGTCAGATATAGTCGTCCATGTTATCAGTTTCAGTATCAGTCATGACAGTTATCAGTAAACCATGTATTAGCTTACAGGTCATGCTATCATGTATTCACGGTCTTATTTTCTATATATGTGTGTTTGCACTTCCACGTTCATATTAGTCGGTCAGTGTTGTTCATGCATGTAACCCTTTATGTTCAGCCTACCTTCCTCTCATACTCAGTACTCCAGTTGTACTGATGCATTTGCGCTATGGTGCTTTCTTTTTATGTTACACCATAGGTTCCGAGACACGAGCTCCAACCCAGTAGTAGCGGTAACTTTCCAGTCGCAGAGACACAGTGAGTCCTCATTGATTCAAGGACAATATAATTTGATACATTTATTTATTTCTTCAGTTCAGTTTTATGGAGTTAGTTGGAGACATGTTCCTTCAACTCTTTATTCAGACAGTTTAGAGGCTTTCAGATCTACTTTCAAATTCACGTTTAGATTGAGTTGTTTTGGGTATTTTTACCCACATGATTGTATTCAATTGAACCTTATGGTCTTATAGTTCCATGTATTCCGTATTATTATATCATGATTTGCAGTATATAGGTACAGATATCAGTCATGGGTTAGCTTGTGGTCCTTCAGGGTCATGAGCACTGTGTAGCATTTTGGTTCAGCAAATTAGGGTGTTACAAACTTAGTATCAAAGCCTAAGGTTCAATAGAGTCCGAGGAAGTCTGAAAGCCACTTTTAGTAGAGTCTTGTACATGGGTGTATTGTGCGCCATATTTATATGTAGGAGGCTATAAGATGTTTTAGGAACAGTCCCATTTCTTCATTATTCATGTCATGCTAGTAAGCATAATCACAACTTAAACTCTTAGTTTAATCCATTTTTCTCTTATTCCATACTATAGCCCCAAAGAGAAGAAACTAGCCAGCCCCTCAGCCCGAAGATCCTTTGGGCAAACATGTTTCCCATACGGAGGTTAGATCCGCATTTACCATACTTGCTCAGTCCATGTCTGCATAGAATGAATAGCCACAAGTCATTCCGACCAATCCAGTGGCCACTCCTAAAGTAGCTAGGGTTCGGGACTTCACCTGGATAAACCCTCCATTTTTCCATGGGTCTAAGTCTGATGAGGATCCTCATGAGTTCATTGACCAAGTCCAAAAGGTCATTGACGTCATGGGTGTTACTTCTATTGAGAGTGCTGATTAGCCGGCTACCAGTTATAGGATGTTGCTCATGATTGGTACAAACAAGGAAAGTCTGAGAGGTTAGATGATACAGGCCCTATCGAGTGGGAGGAATTTGTCACGACCTTATTAAATAGATTCTTTCCCCAAGAGCTGTGGGAAGCCAAATTTCTTGAGTTCATCAACCTCAGGTAGGGGAATATGACGGTTAGGGAGTATTCTCTCAGATTTACTCAGCTAGCCAGGTATGCTCCTCATGTGGTTACAGATAATAGAGCTAAGATGAGCAAGTTCATGTCAGGGGTCAACGATAGCATGGTAAATGAATGTAGGTCTGCGATGCTGATCGGTGATATGAACTTAGCAAGACTCATGAACCATGCCTAGCAAGTAGAAGAGCAGAAGTTTAAGACTAGGGAAAGGCAGAACAAGAAAGCAAGGTCAGGTAATTTCAACTTTGCTCACCCCAAGTCAGATGGAGGAAACCGTTCACAGTATTGCTCCAAGTCAGCCATTCCAGCTCCTTCCTCTGCCAGAGCTCCAGTGCGGAAGTTTAGAGACGACAATAGAAACAAAATGCCATGCTCTAAATCTCAGGACAGTGTTAGCAGTTCCCAAATGAATCCCCTTTGTTAGACTTGTGGTAAGAACAATAAGGGCATTTGCAGATTTGGTAGTGATGTCTGTTTTGGTTATGGCAAGCTAGGCCACTGGATTAGGAAGTGTCTACAGTCATGTCTTCAGGGTCAACAAAATCATTCTATAGCTCAGTCCAATCACCCGAATCAGTAGAGTGCCATTTCTAGTGCTACCAGTGGGTAACGCCCAAATAGACTCTATGCTCTTCAGTCCCGGTAGGATCAGGAAAATTCTTCTAATATCATTACTAGTATGTTACAGATTTTCTATGTTCATGTTTATGCTTTGCTAGACCCAGGTGCATCTTTGTCTTTTGTTACTCCATACATACCAGGCAATTTTAGAATCAGTCCCGAAGTCCTAGCAGAGCCCTTCTCAGTCTCTACCCCAGTTGGTAAAACCATCATAGCCCGGTGGGTATACAGGAACTGTCAGATTATGATATCTCAAAAATTCACATAAACTGGTGTTCTGATGGACTAAAGAGTTTTCCACTACTGGCAGGTGCTCTTATGTGCTATGTGTCAACCCCCAACTAGCAAGCAAACATCTCAAACCTACGCTGGCTATGTAGTTCTGGAACTTAGGGATTGCTACTAAGGACATACCCTCTACTGGCAAGTGCACCCCCAATCTTGGGTCCTCTCGGTGCTAAATCCTACTCCCAACTGAAAGACACTAAAATACAAACTAGTGCATGCATTGATAACTGATAACTAATATGCTCAGGTCAATGTATTCTAAAATTAATAGTGCATACATATTCTGAGGTAATTATAAACATATAAACTGATAATTCTCAACATGATCATGGTGTTCTGAATATGACATTAAAACCATGATCTGACTGACTTATCACTTAAAAATAGATATTATGTAAAACACATAAGTATCTAGTGTTCATAACCCGCCAACACTAAATAATTTAAATAAAATACAACTTCAAACACATTTCATCAAACATCTGAGAATCATAAACTTGGCCATGGGAATGTCTTAAAACATGGCAAAACAATATGGTTATGTGTCTAAGATCATAACTTGGTAATATAACATGAAATTCACTTGAATATAACATGGAAGATGGAAGCTTAAAGCACAAGATAACTTAACTTCTCATTGAATCATTCCTGGACAGGAATAGTGTCAAAATACTAAGGAAACATATGAATTTAATCCATCTTGAACATACAAAACTCCATAATAAGAGAAAAATCCATTCTTTAGTTGAAAAGAGGGTTTTTGTTCTCCATGGGTGAAAAAGGGACCTATGGATGAATACCCACATACCTTAATTGAACAAATTCTTGAAGAAACTTGAAATTGAAACTTGTACCCCTGAATTCTTAAGGAAGAAATCTTGAATTTTGGGACTTGAATGATGAACTTGAGAGAGAAACCCTATTATTGATGTTTTCTTAAAGATTCTTGAACTTGGAAGCTTGAATTCTTGGATTCTTGGGAAAAAGGGTTTGGATTTTTGTTATTGGGAAAGAAAGGGTTTACATATGGATTTGATAATGAAAAGTGGGCAAATAATTCCCTTTTGGTGTTTTAATCGATCACTTGGGTGCTTGGGGGAAAGGGAAAATGACTAAAACTCTGTTTGGGCTTGTATTTACTGATGGAAGAAAATATTACTCCGCGTTACGGAGCTAGATGCGGTAACTTAGTCCCGCGTCCTAGCACGATAGCTGAGCTTACTGGTTCTGACAAAAATAATCATACATTTTTGCTCGAGCATTGGATTAAGGAAAAATTTGTATAGTTGGAAAGCTAATTCAATTATCTATAATTTGGTAGTTCTTGATCTGAAAAATTCCACATATATAAAAAGTTATATATATTAAAATTTGACCCTTGTAGAATTGATTACCAAAATTTGGCCGAATCAATGGCTCTTAGCTCAACTTAACTGTAAGTGATACCTATGAAGATTTTTCACCTCATAAGCACTTCACACACTAGGATAAAGATCATGACATATGTATTGAAACATAAATCATGGTATTAGAGTTTACACACGTAGAAATGATGGTTTTATTTCTATCACAAGAATGTGGGGTGTTACAAAGATTCTATGAATTTCTTATCATTTCAGCTAACATACAAACGTGATAAATCTTTCCACCTTTACCCAATCCATTCCTGAATATATGTAGACCATACCTCATGTAATTTTGTCCAAGCCTAGCTTATCTTGAAATTTCTAACTCCTAATTCCTGGAGAAACATAACCTAAATTTTTTTATATGCTAGACTCACCCATAAACGTGAAAAAGATTAATATAATGGATACCAATTTATCCATCATTCATCCCAAAATGATCAAACATGAAAAATGAGTCAAGCCAAAAGTAAAAAAATACATGTATCTTCAAATAAGTAAGTGTACTTATCCTGCATGTACTTCTCTATTTTATAAGTATCTTCCTTAACTGAATGATGATTTCATTGGACCTTTACTTATCAAATTTCCTTTATCCTCAACTTTTAGATGTCCCCATCAAGAATAGAAATTGGCTCTTCCTTATAAGAAGGATATTGATCTAGCAAAACTAAATCTCATTTGTAGTGTAGTCCCTATCCCTATGATACCTCTTAAGCATGAACACATGAAGCATCAAATAGACCTCGAACGGACTGGGTGGCAATGCCAACCTATATGCTTCTGGACGTACTTCCTCAAGAATTACATATGGACCTATGTACCGATGGATAAGCTTGACCTTTTCTCCAAAACTCATGACTTATTTTAGAGGATATACTTTAAACAAAATTTGTCCACCAACTTAGAATGACATATCCCTTACCTTACTAACTGCTTACTCCTTTTTTCTACTCTGGGATGCCAACAACTTGGTTCGAATGAACCTCATCTTTTGTTGATATTCCTTTACCAAGTTCATGCCTAATGGATTCACACTAATAACTTTGAACCATATTATGTGTGATCTACACCTCTTCTCATTGAGTCCTTCCAATGGAGTAATATCAATGCTCAAATGATAGCTATTGTTTTATGAAAACTCACAGAACCATAAGTACTTATCCTAATAACCACTAAATTCAATCACACACGACCACAATATATCCTCAAGCATATGGATAGGCCTCTCTAATAGCTCATTAATATAAGGATGAAAAGTAATGCAAAAGTCAAGCTTAGTGACTAAATTTTCATGTATCCTGACCTAGAACATAGAGGTAAACTACATATCTCTATCAAAAATGATGTAAATTTTCATACCATGCAACATTAATATTTCCTTAACATAAATCTTAGCCAACTACTTTAACTTGTAATCCACTTTAATAATGATAAAATGAGTTGACTTAATCTGCCTATCCATTATGACCCAAATTAAGTCTTGATTTCCCAGGGTCTTAGAAAGACCTATCACAAAATCCATCATTATTCTCTTCCATTTCTACTTGAGAATGGTCATTCTCTGATGTAACTCTATAGACATTTGATGCTCGTGCTTTACCTACTAACAATTATGGCACTTAAATATGTACTTAACTATACCAATATTCATCTCGACTAAAAAATAGAGTTGAAAGCCATGATACATCTTGGTTGCACCCAATATAGAGTATCAAGAACCATGAGCGTTTTCAAGTAATTCATAAATAAAATCATAACACCGAGGCATGCACACACATTCCCTTATCATCAAAATCCCACATGCATCAAGTGTGGCTTACCTTATTTAATGTTTGGTTAACTTCTCATCTTCAAACTCTTTGACCTTGATCTGATCAAGGAATATAAACTTACCTCCACATGAGCCGACGGTCCTTCATTTTCAAAAACACCAAATTGCATAGACATAGATTTTAGAGTATGAATCTCTTTAGACAAGGGTCACCCTGACACCCTTAAACACCCAAGTAACATTATCAAGAGCTCATAATAGCCATACTGAGTCTATAAGGATGTCATAGGTATATCCTCAAGCTGAATCTTTAATTGGTGATAGCCTGCTCTCAAGTCTATCTTAGAGAAAATAGAACCACCTTGCCACAGGTTAAAAATATCATCTATTTGGGGCAAGGGATATTTATTCCCGGTGGTAACTTTGTTCAACTACTTGTAGTCAATGCACATCATCATCCTACCATCCTTTTTCTTAACACATAACATTGGATCACCTTATGAAGAAGCACTAGGATGAATAAACCACTTATAAAGCAATTCCTACAACTGAGCCTTGAGCTCTCCCAACTCAACTAAAGCATTCAATAGGAAGGAATAAAAATAGGATGAGTACCCAATTCAAAATCATACAGAATTTAATGCCATAATCTAAAGGCGTATTGGGAATATCTGTGGAAAACACCTTTTGGAAATTCTGGCACCATGTGGACTGGCTCAATAGAAGAAAATTGTACACTAACATCTTAAAGATATGCTAGAAAAATCAAAAACCTTCTCCCAACTAACCTCTTAGCCTTAATAAAATATATAATTTTCATAGGCTTAGGCATATATACACCTTCCTCCCCTAAATTATCCATTCTAGGTATCCTTAAAGTCACTATCTTAATATTATAATTTAAAATAACATGATATGAGATGGCCATGTCATACCCAGGTTAATATCAAAGTCAAGTATATTTAAGATTATTAAATCTACCAAAGTCTAGAAATTCATGAACAAAATAGAACATGCATGACAAACATGAGTCACCACCGTAGAGTCTCTAATTAAAGTACACACACAAACAAAAGAGTTAGGTATATCACAAATCAAGTCCAATCCTAAGGCAAATCTAATAGACACATATAAATAAGTGTAACACAAATCAAAATAGTAGCCATCAAGTCACAAATAATAATAGTACTTGTAATGATGGTATTAGATGCATCGATCTCAGTCTTGCCTGGGAAGGAATAACAATGATCTCTATCATCAAGATGGGCAACCTCCCTAACAATTTGTGCTCCACCCTTTCATGCATTAACATTACCTCAATTTCAACTATGGCCACCTTGATTATTACCCTATCCTTACTGTGGTTAACCCTTACCATTACCACTACCTCTACCACATCTACCAGTAGGAACCACAACCTTATCCTACTACTAAACCTATAACCCATTCTATCTATGAGGACACTATCTCCTAAAATACTCCACAACACCATAAGTATAAAAATATCTCTCAAGATAAGTCTTGTTGGTTGAAGAATAATAATCCAATTAGCCTCTAGCAACTAAGAGTTCCTAAATATACTTTGACTAGCTATATGTAAAAGCTAGCAGAGCTGTCTGAATGGGTCAAGCTGGATAAGCTTGATAGGAATGACACCTGTAAAAGAACCACAAAAGTTACTCGCATTTAGAGACATCTTTGCTAACACTTTTGCCTGACTAATTTTCTTACTCTTTCTACCTTTTTCACATAATAAACAACCTCATTAAAAATCTTCCTAGATAAAGTCATAAAATAGTCAAAACCTGCAAGGTAGTGTTTAGGACCTTCATAAATAACTGAATATTCTAATCCTCGTATCGAGTAACAGAGTAACATAATCAGAAAAGGCATAAAACTTTGCCTCATAGGCGGTAAAAAAGTTATTATACCTTATGCAAGGACCAAAAACTATCCATCTTGCAATCACAAAGAGTTTGAGGAACATATTTCTCCAAAAATAGGGTATAAAATAGTGCCCATCTGAATAGAGGAAAATTGGTAATTGACACTCCATATACCCTCCACTACTATTTGGCATCACCTTGCATTTAGAAAGTAACAAAATTAATATCATGTTGGTAAATGTTGCGTATTAGCGCACACACAAGTGTATGTGGTTACCCAAGTAGTAAGTGGCCTTTAAAAGCCAAGTATCGATCCCACAAGAACTTGTGCTCAGTAAGATTAAATTCTAGTATTACTACAAAGATTAAACAAGTGCAAGAGTATCCAATAATGTTTGAGATTTAAAAACTTACAGTAATGACAAGAAATTCAAAATTATAAAGTGTTGGAGACAATAATGGGGCAGAATCCAGAGTCAAGGCACCATGAACAATCCTACTTAGAATGCTTAACAATCCTACTTAGAATGCAATCTCATTAGTTTAGTCATTTACCTTGCTTGTTGATTTATGAGGTTGATAACACGAGTATGGTATTTCGAGCCTCTAACCATCTATCTAACTTAGCCCCACGACTACATTGTTGTGTAGAGATGAGATAACTAAGTTAAACACATTTATTTTTCATCTCTTATATGAACTAAATGGGGAAAATTAGGTATATTCCTAGCCTAAATGTAAATCTTAACTTCAATTCATTGAACATATAAGATCCCACTCCATATATCCTATGATCTAGTCTATAGTTTCTACTTTCAAGCTTATAACAAAAATATAGGTTTGTCCTATGGGTTGTAAATCTGTAGAATATTATAAAAAGAATATATAAACAATCAATAATGATAATCAACTGAAGAAAACTCAATTGAAAGCAATAGTAATTATGTTCTTGGCCTCAACCCTAGAAGAGGGTGTTTAGACGCTCATGATCTTACAACAAATCATAAGAATGAAATTCATGCGTAAAAATAAAAAGTAAACTAAAATAAATAATAATCATGTTCTGCCTCAAGCTTAGAAGAGGGTGTTTAGCCGTTCATGGCCTTACAATAAATTACATGAATAAAATTCATGTAAAAACAAAAGTAAGCAAAAGTAAAGATTTAGAATCCTAATTGCAGCCTCCTCAAGTGTATTCCAGCCCCAAAAGTCATCCAAGGTTCTTACAACAGGTGACAAGTGTTCTATTTATTCTAGGAATTCAATATCCCAGTTTGTGACCATGGGCTTGTCACGCTTGTGTTGCTCCGCATTTAGGGGTGTGGTATGCCCTAAACATGAACGCACACTATTTCCTATTTCTTAACATGTTGGTTTCTTACTTGTGGATGGAATGCCATTATATCAGAGGTTCAAAGGCATGGCATGCCTATGGCCTCAGAAATACCATATTTTAATATCTTGAACTCCTTTATTTTGCCTTTGCTTTCCTCACTTTGTGAGTATTTTTCCACTTCAATTTTAGCTCTTTTAGCTTTCCAAAATTGATTTAATCATCATCTATTGACTCCTATATCATCAAACAAGATGAATTATAGAATACAACAAACTAGAAACACATAACTCAAATTAGTAGCACTAGTTTTCTTGTCTAAACTCTAAGTGACACAATTGATTCCAACTTATTTTGAACACACGTTAACATTATAAATATATATTTCAACATATATATGCTCAATTATACCATTAAAACTCATTTTACACACAAGAAGTCCTCACAACTGGGTTACATACATAGAGATAACTATGCTTAGGTGCATAAATCCACCTAAGATCACTACCCCACACTTATAGCCTTGTTTTTTCTTGAAAAATCTTCAACTTAAGATTTTTCTTGGTTTAATTTGGGATTTTATTAATCAACAAGATGTATTAAGCTTGATGGACCAACCAATCCAAATAATCGAAATACTAAGTTTGCAAAAAAAAAATAAACTGGCCCAATTAATTGACTCGATCTTTAAAAAAACACACATAAATTCTGTAGGGTTTCCAAATTGGTGTTTAGAGATAAGCTCCCCTCTTCTCTACCTCCTTCATCATGTTCATCTTTTCAACCCTTAATTCCTTGATCTTCAGCTCTAGGTTCTTAATACCGTGCCATGGTTTCACTAAGATAGTGATTATTCCATCTTGGATGAGTAAGTATAATCTATTCTTTATTTAGTTGTTGCTTAATCTTGTACTGAGAACCTTCTTTGAATCTTCTTTTGTTAATGTACCAGTTAAGATCTCCAGTATGCTAACAGTGCTTTTTGGTGCTAACACTTTGGGTGTCGTCTACTAAAGCTTGTTTTTTTCTTCAAGAAAGTAATTTGTATCTTTGATCTTGCTGACTGCCCTGTATTTTGCTTTTGACAACTTGTTTCTTCTCCAAATATAGCTATAGATGGGATGTAGATTCTGGGATGCTCTAACCTATTGATATTTAAAGAGTAACAAGTAACTTAGTCGCTTGAATCTTATTTGACCTCTTGACCTCTAATCAACTGAGATTCCTTTTTTGTTGGCTGGTGTAGATAAGATTTATAGCAAATTCACTTTTTTGTTTACCCTCCCAGGTTGTAAATATGATATGTGTGAAAAAACTTATTCTAGCCCTTACAGACCTTTTATGTTTTTGCTAGTACTAGCCTCAGATGTGGGCATTATTGCTTATCACTGTTAAGTATTTTTCTACCTAAGCTATGTAACTGGTTTAATGTAGTAAATATTAAATTCTCATGCTCAAATGCTAGATAAGCTAAGTAATCAGCAAGTTGATTTCCTTTTCTGAATATATGTTGTATTTGTACTTGATTTTCTGCTAATAATTGCTTTATCTGGATTACTGTGTCTGCTATCTTCCATGCACTTTCCCATTCCTCAATTAAAAATTTTTGCATGGCTAGAGAGTCTGTCTAAATAATTACTTTGTCCTGACCTAATTGATTGCAATGGATGGCTACATATGATATGGCCTTGGCTTCGGCTACCATGTTATTTGTGTCTTTAATTGTTGACCCTCCTGCATGTATTAAATCACCCTGTACATTCCTCAAGAATAATGCCCTTGAACTGCTCCCTGGTTTCCCTTTTGATGCTTCATCCGTATTGTATTTACACCAACCTTGCTCAGGAAATTCCTATAGTACTACTTTAGCTCTGACTTTAGGCTTTAATTGGCTTAGCTGATGTAGAATTGATGGCTAGTCCACTAAAAATTCTAGTGTTGGTTTTCTAATCTTCTGCAATATCCTTAGGTGCTTTGTGACATTAAAGATCAATTTATGTGCAGTGACCTCTTTGCCTTTATGCTTCTTAACATTTTTTCTTTTCCATAACTCCCATAATATAATTGCTGGTAGTGCTCTAAAATAAAACTTCTCCCTTTGTTTTACCTGAGAATCCCACCATCTATATATTGTCTCTCTTAAACTCAGTCCTTGGATGCTAATTCCTACGAAACAAGAAAAGTAGGACCAGGTCCCATTAATTGAAAAAAATCTCAGTAGTACATGAGATATGGTCTCTTGTGCTAGATTCTAGCAACAACAACACTTGGAAAGACCATGTATTCCCCATCTTCTTATAGTATCATCAACTGATATCCTCCCATTACACATTTTACTAATAAAAAGCACAATCTTGAAAGGCAACCCCTTAATCCATAGTTTCTTATAGAATTCATTAGGCTCCTCTCTATGCCTCACATATTGCCATGCTAATTTTACTATAAAGTTACCTCTAGCTTCCAGACTCCAAATTGCTTTATCCTTTTAAGTTGTTTGATGTTTGGTCTTAATTTATGTATTACATGCTCCACTATTTCATCAGTAAACAACTTCTTCATTAGCTCCTCATTCTAATTCCCATTAGCCATCAGGTCCCTCACACACGGATAAGTATCATCCCACTCTTTACTTTCCTGCATGATAGAGTAAAAATCTCCTACACCACTCCAGTTGTCATACCAGATATGAGCATCTCTTCCTCTAGTCTACCATATAATAAAATGATCTATAAGATCCCTGACTCGCAGCATCTTTTTCCAAACTTGAGAGCCACTGCCTACTTTCCACATAACTACTTTAGGAAGGTATTTTTAGCAATATTTATTTAACATGTATTCACTCCAAATAGACTTCTTACTTCTAAATATCCACGAGAATTTACAAAAGAAAGTTGTTGATACATCATGAAACATTCTGAACCCTAACCCCCCTTCTTCTTTAGGTAAACACACACTTGACCATGAAACCTAATGTCTTCCCCTTCGGCCTATAGTACTACTCCAGAAGAACTTTGTAAATATCATCTGAATAATATTTAGGACATTTTTAGGAGGATTCATATTAGAGAGGCAATTTAGGGGTATGCTTTGCAGAACATGTTTAATTAAGATTGCTCTACCTCTATAAGACAACAACTTTCCTTTCCATGCTTGTAACCTATTACTGGTTCTAGTCATAATCCGATGATAATACACTTTCTTATTTCTCATGTAAAATAAAGGACACCCCAGGTAGTTGAATGGAAATTTCTGTCTCAATATCTGTAATACCCCATACTTTTCATAGTTTATTTCAGCTCCTAGTGCTTGCATAACAAGGAAAAAACATGAAAATTTAGTTGTGTTGAGGACTTCAAAATTTTTAAAACCTTATAACTTTAAGGAATTTAAGATGACCTCTGGACTTCAATACAATGTTTCTTAAGTTCATTCATGATCAGGGGAGTTAGGAATAGCATCTCAAAAGATTTTGGCTTTTTTAAGACTAAGTTTGGATTATTTTTGGGTTGGAATTCCAGTAGCTCACCATAATTCCATCACATCACGGTGAGTATAGTTCCAAGAGTTCCATCACATCGTAGTGGAGTGTGAAAATGCAGTTGTCAATTTCCAATGACTTACCGCGATTGCACCGCTTTGCGGTGAGTATAGCGATGAAGAGATTACTGCTTCACGGTGAAGACGTAATTGTCATATTATTGGTCCATAATTTGAAAGCATGTGTCATGAACATTATCCTAAGTGTGTGAAGTTCTTATTAGGTCATGAGTGTTCATAGAAATAACTTAGAGACAAGTCGAGCTAAGATCCTTTGATTCGTCCAATGTTTGGTGTTTGATTCTACAAGGGTCAACTTTGAAAGTGTATAACTTTTTATGTATGTAGAATTTTAAGATCAAGACCCACCAAATAGTAGATAATTAAGTTATCTTTCCAACGATACCAATTTCACCTTAAACCGATGCCCGAGTGAAAAGTTATAACATTTTTCGTCTGAGGCAGTAGCCACCGTGATTACACCGCATCGCGGTGGCCCTTCAAATGGAAATACGAATCACAAATTTTTTTTTTAAATCATGGAGGGGCAATGGGGTATTTTCCCACCTCAAGCCAGGTCATAAAAACACGATCGAAGGATTCAATTGGGGCATTATTTACCCCCATTCTATAATTTTTTCCTCAAGAACAAACCCTAATCAATCCCCTTAAGAATCATCAATTTCATTTTCTACTCGTCAACAAAAAAGATTAAGAATTTAGGGTTTGTAATCTAAGAATTTCAAGAATGTTTTCAAAATCATCTCAAAAGGGTTCAAAGTCAAGCTATTACATCAAATCAAGAATAATAAGGTATATGGAGTTTTGAACAAGGATAAATCTTTTATCCTTATGCCCAAAACTAGTTTTATTTACAAATTTACATGATTTTGCATGAATTTCAATTTAGAGTTCATATCTATTTATTGCTAATTAAATATTTTGATGTTTCAAGTGTTTTGATGTTGAATTACATATCTACTTTTGTAAATTGATGCGAATGATTATATTTTCCAGATTTTGAGTAGAATTATCAATATTTATATTAGCAAACATGAACATTATGATGTTTAGCATGAACTTGAAGCATGTGTTACTAAGCCCTAGTTTGTATGTTGATATTTCAAGAATGACTGTATTTTTAAGCATTCCATGATTAGCTATTTTCAGATTTTGAATAAAGAATTGAGCTTTTGATCTTTAGCTAATATATGGAATCCACTTTATAGCTTAAACTCAGCTTCGAATGAACAGATATAAAGTTAGATTTTATTATGAAATATTATGACTTTTAAAAGTGGATTTTTCTACAGAATGAGCATATAATTAAGGGATTAGTATTTAGCACCGAGCGGGAAGTGTGGGATTAGCATTCCATATCTTCCACAGAACTACATAGCCAACATAGGTACAAATTTAGTATTCCTATTTCTATATGGATGACATTTATAGATATTATCTCTTAGCCCAGGTTATACTCCTTCACAAGAGTATGACACAACTCCCCAACGTGAGGTTTTTCCCTTAGGGAAAATGAGATATTGGACTACATTATAGCTCACATGGTTTATGTCGGTTAGAAGAACCTCTCTTTAGATAAAGTATTTTACCTACAACTAATATATATGCATACTAAAGCTTTTAGCACTATATTTTAAAAGTCTTATAAATAGAATAACAGAACAATTATAGAAACCAAGTGTAAAGGCTTATAGACTTACTTATATATTGCTTTACTTAAGCCTCGGTCATAGACTTAAAATTTTCAATTCATAGAAGATAAAGGTGAGCCTTTTTAACTTATCTTACATGATTTGCGAATAGAATGGAAGTACAACTTTTAGAATTATGTATTATGACTCACAATATTTATATAACATATTTTACTATTCATGATATATGCTTTCTCAACTTTTAGTTACTCAAGCCAGTGTGAGTCATTTTCACTTAGCATGCATTGTTTACAAAATATATGTATTTATATATTTATACAGTTATAATTTTACTTATGCATTCACCCTCATATACTCATTACATGCTCAAAGTACTGATCCATATATATGACTATATGCTACATTGTCTCATAATGTAAGTACTAGTTGCAACACGCATACCATATTTAGACAGTTTGCAGCTTTCAGTCAGTAGGTAATGAGTCTTTTTGATTCAAGGGCTCGAGTCAGTTATATATTTTGAGCAATATTTTATTTTCTTTATTCAGTCATATTGTTTTGGGATAGCTAGGGGTCGTATCCCAGCTACCTATAGACATTACTAGTAGAGTTTTCATAGACAGTCAGTAGTAGTTAATGTATTTGATTCCAGTTTGTTTTGTATAATTAGAGTTGTAATTATTTTTAATATAGTTTGTATAGATCATAATTAGAAAAGATTTATCTTCCACATTATTCTTTCAGACTTATGTGTTTATTTTAGTTGCTTATGAGTTATGCCAGTACAAGGGTTATCTAGGGATCACTTGTGGTCCTAAGTACCGTGTGACAACTAGGGGTTGGTCTCAGGTCATTACAAACTTGGTATCAGAGCCCAGAGTTCAAGTGTCCTAGGGTTTCTACAAAATTGTGTCTAGTAGAGTCTTACAGAATAGTACAAAGACGTTTGTACTTTTCTTCGATAGGCTATAGGGTATTTAAGAATAGTTGCCTTTCTTTCATACTCTAGATCATGCGATAAAGTTATTCTATCAGAATCTCCTATCTATTCATGTATTACCCCAAAATTCCTCATCTATGACTTATTCTTGAGATAACATGATTAGCAAGTTCCAATTTACTCCCCAAATAATCCTCTTAAATTTGCTAGCAGAAGTTTAAGAAGTCACACAAAGGTCTTAAGAGGAGCTCTCTAGTGTTTCATAAGTCCCTCAAGTTAAAATTTATGTCCTCATCCTTATAAGTTGTTCAGTTAAGACAGAATTAGATATGTATTCAGATTGCTCATTAACCCTTTTCAATATAGATAATGCTCATAAGAGGAAATAGTATGAACCAAGACTATTAAATGTAGTATACATTCGTGGGACATTATGAACTTCAGTGTTATGATTTATGAATAGTTAAACCTTATTATAGTTTGAAGTATAAGTATAGAAGATTAGTGAAAAGAAGAGTGAGCATGACGATTGATATAAAAGTATATGGATAAACTTATGCATGCTATAGATTTTGCATTATCCTAATATGTCCTTGTATGTTAGCTTAGTGAAAGGTAGAGAATGAGTTATTAGTTAAGGTGAATTGTTGTTTGCTTAAAGTATGGAAGGATTTATTGATGGTATTATTGTGTTTTAAAGGTATAGGATATTAATAAAGTGTTTGGTGGTTTAGTATCATTAATTTAAGCTTTCCTTGAGGTTGTAAAAAGGAGTTTTGTAGAAACTTATAGAGCTACGATAGTAATCTAGATGTATAGAAGGGTAAATGGTAGAGATGGGTAGATGAAGGATGTGTTAAAGGATTGTAAATAATATAGGCCATATAATTATGATTGATTATTGTTGTTATAAAGTTTCAATGGACTAGTGTTTCTTGACATTTTATTTTATAGCTTCAAAGTGAGAATTGTATGTAAGGTATGTTGTTAAATCTTGTTTAGTACTAGACATTAAGTTTGAACAATGTATGGTCATCAAGGTGGATTTAATGATTTCTTGGTTAGTTCGGATAATTGTATGGAAGTGATCTAGTAGGCTTGAATAGTGTATGCAAGAGCTTAACTTTATTTATTCGCAATTTAGTATGATGTTGTCGGCATGATGTAGAGGTGTGCCCAAGGTGATATGGGGCTTCATTATTTTCAAAATTTATTAAGTATTTTGTGGTTAGTAGTACTTTTAAATCGATCAGCCTGAATAAGGCTATGTGGTATACGATGTCCTTGTCAGTTAACTCATGGGTTATAGATTGATGATGTTGGTGTAGATTGATGATGTTGGTGTAAGGAAAAACATAAGTAGAGATATGATATTAGTAGAGTATGAAGAAAGTTAGTATGGTTCAGCAAGGGTGTGGAGATATCCATATTAAGTGTTAGAATGTAAGTTGGTGAGTGTTTAAGTTTTTATATGATGACTTTTAGAGCTATAGAAATCTAAGAGTTGAATCTTAGAAGGAGGTATTAACATTGGGTGTTACACATGAAGATGCTGTCCTTCAGGGTAAGTTTAGCTTTATGTGTATTGATTATATGCTAGACTCTAGAGTAAAGTGATTACAGTTCAAACTAGAGTTTCTTTAGTGATTCACAGACTTAGAGTAATGGCTTAAAGCTAAGGGGGAGATGACAGAATGAGTAACCAAGTCAGACTTCCAGATTCTAGTAGTGATGCCAGTGTAGCATAGAAAACCAGTAAGGGAGGATAATGCCCGACCCATTCTCATCTCAGTACGAAGTTTTGTACTTCAGTTATCTCGATATCTACTCATGCCTTATATCTCGGCTCTATGACCACAGTTCATCTTTATACACCTGATAGAAAAATCATGTATATTTCCAGTTCTTAGCATAAATAGTTCCAGTTCACTTAGCAGTACGAATTATGTTCCATGAAATCATGGATTCCAAACTCAGGTCATGTAGATCATGACTCATGTACTCATTCTTTACAGTATATTCAGCCCTACGTACTCATGCTACACTCCTAATGATTATCAAAATTCAGATTATATCATGGGTGTCCTCAGTTTTGATGTCCTTAATGAATTCCTACATTTGATACCCTATTCCTCAAGCCTTAGTTAAATGTCAAGTTATACATAGTATCCCTTTATGTTTTAGGTCCTCATGTTCTAACCTTTTGTTACTTTTCCTTAGATAAATATAGTGATGATGAACAATTGTCTAGATGGGAGAGAGTAAACATTTTTTGTTGATGAAAGATGGTTGTATGCTTATTTTAGATAAGGTAGTAAGTGTGAAGTAAGATTGAGGCCAGGTCTTTGATATATGTCATGGTTAGTTGAAATTTTATGTGTGTCTTCTTAAGAACAGTGCATGGAAGTTGTTCTTGATAGAGGATTGTAGGATATCAAAAAAGGTGCTTTATGAGTGTTTGTTTAAAAGTGCATATATGGTTATTAAGATAGGCTTGAATGTCATGTTTGTATATATATATGTGGATAGATCCATTGCGCATTAATGAGTTCCTAGTAAAAGGTTGAATGTAGTTGTTGAAGTGGAATGAACAGTATAAGTTAACCCATTTAGCCAGTAATTTAGTCTAGCAGCCATACAGGCAAGTTTCTATGGTTTTCAATCTTCCCATCTAGTCATATCATTCTAAGAGGAAATTTGTTCGCTTCATGTACTTTGCGAATTCATCTCAGTTCATGCATCATGCATCAGTTTTAGAATATAGATGTCCAGTGATGATTCAACTTATAAATTTTCCATACATCATCTCAGTCTTTTACTAGTATCTCAGCTAAATCAGTATCATTCAGGGATGAACGATCCCAAGGGGGAGATGCTATAATACCTCAAGTTTTCTGTCATAAACTTATCATCTTTGTCTCACAAAATTAGATCTAGCCAAAAGTAAACAAAATTAGATCTAGCCTAAAGTAATGGTTACTCATTAGTTGAATCTCTCGTTTCTATCTCAGCCTTATAACCATTCTCATGTCAGTGCATGCATTCAAGAAATCAACTTAGTCATGATATTCAGTTCATGTACAATGTTTTAGACTCCGTTAAGAAATCATGTTCCAATTCATGCATGTTCAGTATATGATCTAAGTAACCTTAGTACAGTACTCTCAGTCTAACCAGTCTCATTCGGGATGAATGTTCCTAAGGGGAGATATTGTTATACCCCATATTTTTTATAAATCAGTTCAGCTCCTAGTGCTTGCATAAGAGGTGAAAAACTTGAACATTTAGCTATGTGTTTAGGACTTAGAAAATTTTAAGACCTTATAACTTTAAGGAATTAAGTTGACCTTTCAGACTCCTATACAATAATTCTTAAGTTGATTCATGATCAGGGGAGTTAGGAATAGCGTCTTAAAATATTTTGGATTTTCTTAGACTAGGTTTAGATTATTGTTGTGATAGATTCCAGTAGCTCATCGTGATTCCATCGCATTGCGGTGAGTATAGAGCCAAGAGATCCATCGCATCACAGTGGAGTGTGAAAAGGTAATTGTCAGTTTTCAGTGACTTACCGCGATTGCATTGCGTTGCGGTGAGTATAGCGATGAAGGGATTACTGCATCGCAGTAAAGGCATAATTGTCATGTTCTTGATCTATAATTTGATGGTATGTTTCATGACCATTATACTAAGTGTGTGAAGTGCTTATTAGGTAAAGAGTGTTCAAAGAAATCACTTAGATCTAAGTCAAGCTAAGATTCTTTGATTCTTCCAATGTTTGGTGTTTGATTCTACAAGGGTCAACTTTGAAAGTGTATAACTTTTTATGTATGTAGAATTTTTCAGCTCAAGACCCACCAAACTGTAGATAATTGAGTTATATTTCCAACGATACCAATTTTGCCTTAAACTGATACCCGAGTTAAAAGTCATGACATTTTTAGTGTGAGGCAGTAAGCCACCGCGATTACACAATGTCGCGGTGGCCCTTCAAACAATAATACGGATCACGATTTTTTGTTTTAAATTATAGAGGGGAAAAGGTGTCTTTCCCCACTTCAACCCAGGTCATAAAAACACGATCTAAGGCTTCAATTGGGGCATTATTTTCCCCTATTCTCCAATTTTTCCCTCAAGATCAAATCCTAATCAATCCCCTCAAGAATCATTAATTCTATCTTCTTCTCTTCAACAAAAACATTAAGAATTTAGGGTTCCTAATCCAAGAACTTAAAGAATGTTTTCAAGATCATCTCAAAAGGGTTCAAAGTTAAGATATTACATCAAATCAAGCATAATAAGTTATGTGGGGTTTTGAACAAGGCTAAATTTTTCATCCTTGTTCCCAAAACTAGATTTATTTACAAATTCACATGATTTGACATGAATTTCAATTTAGGGTTCATACCCATTTATTGCTATTTGAAGATTTTGATGTTTTAGTTGTTTTAATGTTGAATTACATATCTACTTTCATAAATTGATGTGTATGATTATATTTTCCAGATTTTGAGTTGAATTATCAATAATTATATTATCAAACATGAACATTATGATATTTTGGCATGAACTTGAAGCCTGGATTACTAAGCCTTAGTTTGTATGTTGATATTTCAAGAATTACTATGTTTTTAAGCATCCCATGAGTAATTATTTTCAAATTTTGAATAAAGATTTGATCTTTTGATCCATAGCTAAGATATAGAATCCACTTTATAGCTTAAACTCAGTTTTGAATGAACAGATATACAGTTAGCTTCCAGTATGAAAAATTATGACTTTTAAAAGTGGATTTTTCTACAGAATGAGCACATAATTGAGGGAGTAGTATTTAGCATCGAGCGAAAATTATTGGATTAGCCTGCCCTATCTTCCATAGAACTACGTAGCCAACATAGGTACAGATTCAGTATTTCCATTTCTATATGGATGACAGTTATAGATGTGATCACTTAGCTCAGATTATATTCCTTGGCAAAAGTATGACACCTCTCCCCAACGTGAGTTTTTCCCCTTAGGGGAACGATACATTGGACTCCATGATAGCTCACATGATTTATATCGGTTAGAAGAACCTCCCTTCAGATAAAGTATTTTCCCTATAACTAATATATATGAACACTAAATATTTTAGCACTACATTTTAAAAGTCTTATAAGTAGAATACAGAACAGTTTTAGAAACCAAGTGTAAAGGCTCACAGACTTACTTAGCTATTGCTTTACTGAAGCCTCAGTCATAGACTTACAATTTTTTGTTCTTAGAAGATAAAAGTGAGACTTTTTAACTTATCTACATAATTTTCAAATAGAAGAGAAGTACAGATTTTAGAACTAAGTGTTATGACTCACGATATTTATACAGCCTATTTTACTATTCATGATATATGATTTCTCAGCTTTCAGTTACTCAAGCCAATGTGAGTCATTTTCACTTTGCATGCATTGTTTACAAAATATATGTATTTATATATATATATACAGTTACAGTGTTACTTATGCATTAACCCCCATATACTCAGTACATCCTCAAAATATTAATCCACATATATGTCTATGTGCTATGTTGTTTCATAATGTAGGTACATTTTGTAATATGCATACCATATTCAGACAGTTTTTAGCTTCCTTTCAGTAGGTGATGAGTCCTTTTGATTCAAGGGCTCGAGTCAGTTATACAGTTAGAGCAATATTTTATTTTCTTCATTCAATCGTATTGTTTTGGGATAGCTGGAGGTCATTTCTAGGCTACCTACAGACAATACTAGTAGAGGGTTCATAGACAGTCAGTAGAAGTTGATGTATCTGGTTCCAGTTTGTTTTGTAAAATCATAGTTGTAATTATTTTTAATATAATTTGTATTGATCATATTCAAAAAAGATTCATCTTGCACATTATTCGTTCAGACTTGTGTATTTATTTTAGTTTCTCATGAGTTATGCCAGTACAAGGGTTATCTAGGCATCACTTGTGGTCCTAAGCATCGTGTGACGACTATGGGTTAGTCTCAGGTCATTACAATATCCCTATTGCTACCTCTGCCATTACCAGTGCACCATTAGGGACATACCCATGTAGACAAAGGGCACTTTTCTCCTTGTTAATTTTGTGACCTGGAAAACTTACATATTTCTCCAATATTGATGTGACCACCTATAAAGTAGCTTGTCCTGCCTACAAATAATAATCATATCATCTACAAATGCAAGGTGATTGATTCTTGGACTCCTTCTAGGCATCCCAAAGAGTCTAAATTATTTTCTGAACATGAGTTCCTTCAAACTTCTTGATAAAACCTCTGCTACAATGATGAACAAGGTTGGTGAAAGTGGATCAACTTGCTTTAGAATTCTAGTAGATTTAAAGAAACCTTTAGGCTGTCCATTTAGCAGTAGAGTACCAATTGTTTGCCAATAGTCTGAACACCATATCAATCATCTCTTCATAAATCCCAAGCCTCCTTAGAACTTTAGTAAAAAACAACCATTCTACCCTATCATACGCTTTTATCATATCAAGTTTCATCACCATGTTAGGAGGCTTTCCTCTTTTCCTAATTTTTAAGACTATATCTTGAACCACCAAAATTTTCTCAGCTATACTTTTTTCCTGGAAAAAACTAGCTTGTTTTTCAGATACAATATAAGGATGAATACCCTTAATCTTTTCATGAACAATTCTAGAGGAGATTTTATTCACAAAATTGCTAAGTGATATGGGTCTAAGATCTGATAAGGTATTTACTACTAACTTCTTTGGTAATAACACCAAATTTGTATGAGGAATAAACCTTGGAAGGTCATATCCACGAAAAAAAGCTATAATCATCTAATGTAGATCCTTTGAAATTATATTCCATGTATCCTGAAAGAATGCACCTGTCATGCCATCTGGTCCTCCTGCACGGTTCCTATTCAACCCTATTGCTGCCTCATGTACTTCCTCCATAGTTGATATTTTCTTTAGTTCTTCATTTTAAGCATCTTTTACCAACTTTGGTAGCACTTCGAACATTGAGAAATCATCAGCATCCTCTTGTTTCTCAAATTTCTTTTAGGAGAATGTTTCTGCTGCCTCTACTATTTACTCCTGAATTTCAATCCAAATCCCCTCTTCATTTTGAATTCTTTTAATTCTTAGCCCGACTCTTCTTTATTTGACAATAGTGTGGAAAATTTTATGTTCCTCACTCCATCTTTGAACCACTCAAAACCTACTTTTTGCCTCCAATAATCTTTCTCTCTTTTTAATTCTATTGTTAACTCTACCTGTGCTTGTGACAATTTAGCTCTATTATTCCCTGATGGTTCTTCTTTAAATTGATGTTGACTCACTTTAATTACCTCCTCCAGTATGGCAATCTCTTGGTAAATATTTCCAAAAGTTTGTTTACTCTACTTAGTCAAGGCAGCTTTGGTTTGCTTAAGCTTTTGATAAAACTTGACAAAGGGATTTCCTTCAATTTCAGTAGTCCAATTCTGCCTAATAACCTCCAAGAATGATTCTTCCTTTTACCAGAAGTTAAGAAATCTAAAAGGTTTGATCAGTTGCTCACTTAACTTGCTAAACTGTAATAGCATTAAAGCATGGTCTGAGCCACTCCTTACCAGATTCTCTTATTCCATAATGGGATAAAAATCTTACTATTTTTCACTAAACAAAACCCTATCCAACCTCTTGAATATATATTCTTTATCTATTCTGCCATTCCACCAAGTATATTTACTTCCTTTGAAATCACATTCCTCAAAGTTACACATGCTAATACAGTGATTAAAATCATATGTCTCATCAATAGTGACTTGTAATCCTCCTAGTTTATCCTCTTCTTTTCTAATTAAATTAAAATCACTACCTACTAGCCAAGGATGTTAAATTAATGTAGCCATTTCTCCTAGTAATTCCACAGAACTAGTCTTTTATTTTAGTTATAATTTGTATACACCAATGTACCAAAAACCACTGCACCAACATACTTTTTTCCGGTTTGAGAGTAATTTGTTGATCTTCATCTCTAATTATAATGTATTCCATAATACCATCCCTAAAAGCCCATATTATGCCTAAAATGGTCACCACTGCATGTTGCATTCCTAGTCTACCTTTATACTCTTCTATATTATGGATCTCCTACCATTAGACTAATAAAACCAAAATAATACCTTCTATGCATTATGATCAACCTTGTGAATGCTTTTTGTGTGTTAATAGACCTGATGTGCCAAATAAAGAATTTATTTTGATAAAGATTTAAGCATGTGGCTCCATGTCTGTATCATTCTTGCACCTGTGCTTTTAATTATCTTCTATTGTTTTCCGTGCTTTGTATTTAGTGACTGTATCTATTTTGGGGATAAATCTCCTTCAACTAGAACCCTATCAATATCATCCACCAAATCATCAACATCCAAATCTTTATTCTTTCTATTCACCATTTCAATCATATTTCCTGCCTCCATTACTAATGGTAATATCTCTTCTAATATTATTTCTTGTTTGTCAGCCTAATCATGATGTACCAGAGCTAATTATAAATTATTCTATACCCTTCCTTCCATCTGTTATTGAATTTGTATTTGAAGGTTGTCATTGACCTTATTTTGCACTACAAGTGCTGTTTCTCCTTGCTCTTTATTTTCCTTGTTGATGTTATGTTGTTGACCTTGATTCTTATGCTTAGTTGGCTGGTCCTCTAATGCTTTTTCTATTGCTTTGCCAAAAATCTTAGCTACCTTGTCTTTTGTACTTTTCTTTCTGTGCATGATGCTAGCTTTTACTTAATGCTCATTATGTTCTTAATTCAAAACATTAAAGGCAGTTGATATCTCAAGATCCTGTCCCTTGTCATCCACTTCTCCAACTATATGCCTATTTTGTCTCTTTTATATTTGGTCCTTCTTTGTAACCATTGATTTTTATTGCACTCATTTTTTGCACCTCTCTGCCCTGATTAGTCTATTTTCCTCTTCTTTAGTATTTTCCTTGGCCTCTCTTTGTCCTTGAATCTTCTCATATATCTCCGGATGAATATCCCAATAAGGTTCTTCATCATGGTCCTATAAGCAACATTCCTTACAATATTTAAGTTTGTGATCATAATGAATATTTATCCACTTGAATTTTATTTCTACACTTACATCATTCTCTTCATTGATCATCACCCTATGCGGTAGATTAGCCACAAGGTCCACTTCAATCTTCACTCTCGCACAGATTGGCCTTGTGTGATTTTTTGTAGCCGTGTCCACCATTAAAGGTTTTCCCACTACAGAAGAAATAGAGAAGATTACTCCTTTAGAAAAGAAGTTTGGTGGTAAATCTGGCATTAAGATCCATGCAAAGCCTATTGTTGTTTCAATATCCGGTTCAAACCATGGATCTCATTTTAGGGTTCGCATCTGCTAATACATCTCATTGACCTTAATGTAAAGTAGTTGTTGATAATAATTGAACATAGTCTTTAAGCTAATTCAACCATATTAGTATATGTCGTGTGTCCAGCACCCCTATTGTACACTCTCCTTTGATACCACATTGAACTGAGATAGCTTTGTTAATGCATTAACATATGGTTTACCGTAAGAGAACTTACCAATAATTACATACTGTAAGTTCTCTTGTATTATTACGTTCTTCACCTCAGATGACTTCTATGTCATAGTTGGTTCCCCATCCAACATTATGTCCGATTTTGGAGAAACCCTATTGTTTTCACGCATGTAGGATTTATTCCTTAATCAGTCGACATATTTTGGTGCTAATGATTTTTGATTCCCTTCTTCTACACTATTTTGCTTGTATATTCATCCGGTGGATCATTTCCACCAAAATTAGTAGCCATTATTGACGGAATGTCGTAAAAATTTTAAGCTTTTTGCGTGATCCATTATTAGTTTTTTTATCTAAAGTGAATCTGGTTGCTGATTAACTTAAGCACCATTTAAGAAAGACTCAAACATCACTACTATAGGTATGATACTCAATCTAAAGGTACGATGACTACATAAATAACAAGTTCCACACTATGCATGCCTTATTACAATTGAAACTCATGAGCACTTTCTGAAATACCCTAACCTCAAGAATTGACATAAGAAAGTTGGAAACCTCATGCATAGTACTTAATCAAAGAAATCACATAAGTAAGCTAACTATCATCAAATATGCACCCTCACTATAAGAGAGTTACCTATGTTCACTCACAAATATGCAATTCATCACAAGAATGGGTATAAGAATCAAATTTCAATCACTCTCACAATGAATTATAATGTCACATAAGATGAACCATAGACTTTCCCTTAGTGTAGTACTCCACAAATATAAGAATATTAAGGTTCAAGATCAAGAAGGACTTAAAGGGTTGTAATGTAAAGTAAAGGATGGGTAGAAACTATTTTTGCTAATAATAGTAACTATCTTTCCTAAGTTTTTTAATACATCACACATAACATTGAACTCTTCTCTAATAAACCAAGTTCTCAGTAGTTCTATCTTTCCACACTCTCTTATTTTTCCTCAATGTAATAACCCTCCATATTATTTCCTGGATTTTCATAAATTTCTATTATTTTGAGCCTTCCCATAATGTCTATATGTCATTTATGACTTATCGGAATTTTTGGTTTGGTTATCAAATAATTCATTTGGATTTTAGGCTTATTTTTCTTTTTTTATAGCTTTTACTATTTAGGATTTGATTTTGGACAAAAACTCCTACTAGATGACCTTAGATGAGAATTATAATTATTTTATTAGCTCTAGAACAATAATTTTAGGATAGGGGGACCCTTCGTTCAAGTCTTGAGGCTTTCAAACTCATTTTTGGATGATAGGTGGATAGTGTGAAAAATAAAACTATAGGTATGGGCCCCACACTTAGTTTAAGTGATCTTGGATGAAAGTTTTGATGGTTCCATTGAGTCTAAATATTGAATATGGTAGGATATTTTATTTGCACATACAGGGTTTCAAATGAATCTCGAGCATCCTGTTGAAGTTCATTTGGGACTTAGCATAATCTGGTGCATTAGGTTATTGATGCAACCTCTTAAGCAAATATATGACCGCTTATGTCATCATTATGTATGCGACACGGTGTCCCTCAAAATACATTAACCGTTTGGTCAATGGCCACTTAAGCTATGTTGTGTCAGCTTAAACGGGCATTGCTTAAGCAGCCTGGGAGTGGCTTAAGTGATACCTGACCTTGTGGTGCCAGATCACTTATACAATCTTGGATCTTCTTAAGAGGTTGTCGGTTAAGCGACAGAGTGACCGCTTAAATGTCACCTGGTGGATTTAAATCCCTTTTTCTCCATCTGATTTTCCATTATTTTTACACCAAATTGAGAGCTCAAAGAGAGGAAAAAGTAGTAAATCATCTATAAAAGCTAAGGTAAGCTAGCATAACTCTTATTAATTATTTTCCATTAATATTCCCTACAATTTTCATCCGAATTCATGGTAAATTCTTAGAAATTAGGTTTGGAGTTACTAAACTTTAAGGGTTGATTTAAGACCCGATTTGTGCTCCATTTGTGCTTAATTTTTTAGCAAACATTCTTTGGCCTACAAGGGACCTCAGGATGGGTTAAAGTTTGGATTCCATTTATAGGCCCTATAGGACCCTTCTTGATCCAAAATTTAACCCGACCTTAATATAGCAATATGGGTTTCGTTTTACTCTTAATGACATGCAGATTACTATTTTGACAGTGTTATGACATTTAGATCATAGAACAAGGATGGATAATATGTGGATGATTCAAGGATTATGATTCGACATTGTGGTAGGCTTCTATTACTCTTTTTCATAAGATGGTGTATTATATATGTGCATATTAGATAGAGGTGCTAGGATATAACTTGGGTAGATCACTACGACTTAGCCTAATTTATAAGTTTGGGGGCTTGAATGTTAATTGACTCTAAGGTGAAATACTTATTATTCTTTAAGAACCTATTACATTAGATTTCTAGCACATTTGACATAGTTGGGACTCATGGTCCTTTAGTGAAATATTTACTACTTGACTCAGTGGTCTGTGATAGTTTTCCCAGATTATGATGATATATTTAGGTATTATTGGGCCTAAGGTTATGATTATGATATTAGTTGGATTATGGAAAGTGTTTTATCCATCTAAAAAATGGTTGTAATTTATAGACATATTAATGTTTGTAATCGTATTGCTTTGATACTGGTGATGGCATGCATAGATTTGGTACATTTATGATCACTTAGATAGTAAATGCTACAATTCTAACTAAAAGTATGGTTTTACTACTCTTTTATTAGAAAGGAATTTCTTCCCACTTTTCACTTTAAAACGGGTTTCTTTATAACAAAAATCATACCATCTTAATGAATAATTTATGAGCCAATGAGACTAATAATAATGTTTTAGAGATTTGACTGAGATAGATTCCGTTCTGCAATTTTACTACTACTATTAATTTAGTAGATAGATATTTTGACCTTTTCTACAATATTATGATGATTTAGTCCTAGTGTTTATCTCAGGCAATGTATTTATGGACTTACACTCTTTTAGATATGGTTCTAGTCCACGCATATTTATATATACATATATATATATATGTATTTATATATGTATGGTACTAGATGAATAATGGATTGATGAAGATGATGATTATAGAAAATCTTAGATCAGGACCAGGTCGGTCTATACGGGTACTCTAGAACCCCTAGAGGAGCCTTTATTTGTGAGTTGTCATGATCAAGAAGAGAAGTTGTCGTAGGCCCTATATTTATGAGCAGTCAAGATAAAAGAGGTGTATATACTAGGTTACATTATGGTACTTAGATTGGTTATGGTAGTATGGATTATGCTTTGCAATCATCTTTGTATGCACATTGCCTATCAACAGTATAAACCTAAATTTATTAGCCTTTTAGGGGTTGCATACATATAGGTAATGAGTATTTCTTATGGTGTGGTGTATGTTGATTGAATCTTCTGGTTTATGGGGCTCGATTTAGGTATTGTTGGATCGGGCTAGCCAATTGCTATACTTTGTTATTATTATGGTTATTTCATGATAGGTTGATTATAGACTGGTGCTAAGATTTGAGATATGATTTTGATTTCCTTCATTATTGTTGCTTTATTATAGATTATTATGATCCTGATTAAGTTAGTACTTGTTCCTACTATGATTAGGAGCCTGTAAGATGCTAGTATTACTAATTTAGATTGTACCTTTGGGTTAGCCTTGTTTAGGTGCATATATTTTGATATATAGTTATTGTATTACCCTATATCCCTTCCTTCCTTCATGTGTTCATGTTGTATATCCATTCCTTGGCCTTGTATACTTGTATCCTTCATCTGCTATTTATTTGTATATGGGTCAATAATATAAAGTATAGTTCTTAGGTTTCTGAGCATGGCTAAAATAGGATAGTTTATCTTTATTGTTTCCTTAGCTTTAGTATGTTATTTCCATAGATATTTGAGCATAGTTTACATTGTTGCTTGGATGTTATGCATATTTGTATTATCTTTGATGCTCAATACATAGTTGCCTATTGAGTACCATATATTTGGTACCCATACTACACGTCTGCAATCTACAAATCATAGTATGGGTTCTCGCTGTTGTTGTGTACATTATGCGTAGCATCTATGGTTTGGAGATGTAAGGCGAGATCTTGGAATTTAAAGTATTACTATTATGCCTCTTATATACTAGACTAGTCTTTATGTTGTATATAGAGAGGGGTTGTATTGATATACTTATTTAGTACTTTATTTTATAATCTTATTTTATTCGCAGCTCTTGTATTGATTCCACCAAGTTTTGGGACTATTTTGAGTATTTTAGCTTTTTACTATATTTTTTCTGCATTCATTCTTCATTCCTCTTAGTAGTCTATTACTAGTAATTTTGACCTAAGGGTTGGCTTACTAACTGTGGGTTATAGTAGGTTCCATCATGATATGAGAAATCAGGTCATGAAAAATTGGTATCAGAGCCTAGGTTTACTGTTGTGTTGCATAAGAGCTAAGTGTCTTATAGAGTCCTATGGATTGGTACAATGATGTCCATAACCTATCTTTGAGAGGCTAGAGGCCATTCTTTGGAAATTCTATTCTTGAGTCCTTATCATGTGTCAGTATTTATATGAGCCTAAAGTAAATGTGTTGACTCTATTCTATCCTAAATGAATAATGTGAGGTTTTTGATAGATGCGGATAGGACTTTCATACATATTTCCAAAGCTTTAGTGTAGTATCAGACCAGTGAGTTTAGGATGGATGTTGAAAATCTTCAGCATCAGTCAGAGGATTTGGAGAAAAATTAGGATTCGATAGAGTTTGTGACATCTTTATTTGTTAGAGATTTATCATTGGGGATCCCAAGAATTTTTTTGGATACCTCTCAGCTAGTAACATTTGGTTCATCAAGAAGCTCTTAGGCCAGTGTTGGATTTATTAGTTTCATAGAGGTTCCTTATTAGTTTTAGGGTACGAAAATGGGATTCTGGAGTAGGTCAAGCAATTTTTATGCTATATTCTTCAGAGCATGAGATGATGTATGGTTTTTTTGGAGGACTAGCTTTGCCATTCTATTTAGCATCGGAGCATTTGATAGCAGTTGGGTATTTATTCCCTCAGATTATTGATCATGAGACGACCATAGAAAGAGCATATATTGATACTTATGGAGGTGAAAATAAGAGACTATGTCATCAATGTAGTGTTGTTGGTATTCCATTAGGGATAAGGATCTTTCAGTGGAGTCCAGCTTCACTTGCAGCCTATTGGTTCTATGCATGCAGCTTTTTGGACTATGGGTGAATCTCATATTATTCGTGGTGATCACAATGTGTAGAGTTCTCATCGGATCTTACGAAGTATTTGGTATGTCTCTTTTATAAGGGGCAACATCTCAAACTATCCAGGAGCTTATTTTTGTTGTAGTATATTGGGACATTGGTTTAGAGAGTGACCAAATATGAGTTGGTTGTTCAGAAAAAGTTAGCATTTATTCCTCGCCAGCCTAGAGTTTTTGAGGTATGTTATGATTGCAGGGAATATGGTCATTTTAGTAGAGAGTGCCCTTGATGTTAGTTTGTTAGACAATTAGGGTCAGCTCATATTTCTTGCTAGGTTAGGGCTTCAAGGGTTTGTTACGACTACAGAAAGATTAGTCACTAGTCCAGACAGTGTCCCCCAACAAGGGATTATTAGCCATTTAGCTCATTTAGATTAGTCTCATAGTGTTATACACCATTAGTTAGAGGCAGTGCTCTTAGCACCACATTTGGTGATTCAGATAGTTAATTAGAGTTTGGACCCATTTATATTCATTCTTCTTCAGACTCGTCAGGCATGTGACTTGAATTAATTTCTTGACTTTACCTTGTCATTCATGTATATTGTGGTTCACATACTTATAAATGATTATATGTCTTGGTAGGTTTATATCAATTATTGTGTACCTTGATATAGAGTTCATGGCTATATAACTAGCACCATAGATTATTTCTCTTAGTAGTGGATAGAGTGGATAAGTGTTGATATTTCCTAAGGGTGTGGTATTTGGGTTTGATTCCTATTTACCTTGGCATATAGGCCTTCTTATGGCCCTAGGGTGGTACTTGTTGTTGCTTTTCATTTTTAGTTACCACCTATATTTTCTACTAATATTTATATTATTGTTGTTATATTTCTATTGTTTAATGTTAATCGATCCTTGCATGGTAGGTGGCTAGACTAGTAGTATCTAGCTAGAATTCTTTTTATCGTGATTCTTATTCATTGGCTTGGGTTGGCTAGTTTGGTTGGATGATTTCTCTTTTTTATCGAGGTGAGGTTGGTAATTTTTACTCTTCTATTAGGTTTGCTAGGTCAGTTGTGGAGTGGATTATGGCATTAAAGGTAGGTTGATCTTCTATGGTTCTCTTAGGGCTCTAGAGTTGGCAATTGGGTTATGTAGCCCATTTTTTAGGTTAACCAGTTTAGGGTTCATTCTTCCAATTTAACTAGTTCATCATTCGATAGTTGTTTTGATGTTGATGTTTAGAAGTCTTGGATTTGTCTTTTAGGTTTATCGAGTTTGTGTCCTAGTGATGGTTGCTCTTGGTATTAGTGTGGAGTTGGATACTCTATCTTTTCCATGATGTCGTTATTTTCTTAGTGGAGTTAAGAAAGTTGGAGATAGGGGATCTTACTTGTGAACGCATTTAAAAATGGTGATTTGGGTATTCATTGTCGATACAGAGTATTGCATCGATTAGTTTTTGGCTAAAGTTGTGCCACTCTAACTTGCTAGAGTCTTACCTTTGACTAGTGTAGTTTGCAGCCTTGGTGAGTTCTTGGGTAATGCTTAGTGGTTCGTGCCCTCTAATGGATATAAAGTTAGTCGGTGGTGTTTTCAACGGGTGGTTTATCGTTTATTGTGAATTTGTTCTTTATCTATATTTCGGTCTTAGTTCTACTATGATTCAATAAAGATATGTCTGGTTTGGATACTATGGTCGATTTGGGTATTTGGCTTTAGATAAGACTTGTTCGTTAGTTTTGAATTTGATGCCTTGGAATGGTGATTTAGAGGTTATGATAGATTGGGAGTGTGAATGCTTACCTATCTTTAGCTTTGGTTTGGGTAGTTGAAATCGAGCAGTTTAGCCTTGTTGTTGAGAATTTTGTTTAGATTTGTAGAGATTGGGTACAACCTTCATTTTCATATTTGTCTCAGTTAGGATTTCACCTATAAGCTGACTAAGCCTACTCTGTGGTTGCCTATTTGGTCTTCTTCGGTTCAGATAGTTTATGGTTGATAGGTGTTCAGATGGTAGTTTTATTTAAATGATTTTGATTCTTTGATCTTTGAACTTGGGTTTTGGTTATCGTTGGAAATTTTGGATGGTCTACTCAATAAAAGTAGTATGTGTGAGTTGGATTCAGCTTAGCTTCTTCCTCAATTGATGGACATCCTATATCGGATTGCCCAGTGGTGAATAGTTATGTTTCAAACTCTTATAGTCCATTTTTTAGGATTATCTCTACTAGTTGTAGCATCAGAATAGATTGCAAAATTTAGTTATTTCCATTTATTTGCCTAGGTAGCGCTTTATGGGCTTAATCTCATGCTTATCATTATGGATTTTCAATGGATCAACTTTAGTTCTTTAAGGTTAGTCTAATGGAGTTGTGCGGGTGGGATTTGGATGACGTTCTTATTAGTGGAGTGGATAGCATGTTTGGAAAGACAAAAAAGGTTATATTTGGAGTTGGGTGCATGAGTCATGCCTTGGTTTTCCATTGGCTTGATGAGTTGTTAGATTGCGCTTGTATTAGTGTGTCAAGGTTCTAATTTACGTGCATCAACTTTTCTCAATTCAGTGGGAGTCTAGTTGGTGGTTGAGGATAAGTTTTTCCTTTTTGACACTGAAGTGCGGAAGTTGGTTGGAAAAGGGATACCTATGGACAAATCCCTTGGAAGTGTCATTTATTCTTGGAGGTTATCTAAGAGGTCGTGCTTAGAGTATGCATGCCCAATACCTCATCTCTTCAAGCTTTCATAATCTTTCTATCCATTTACTTTTGCAGAAAAAGACCTTTTAATAGTGGATATTGTAATGACCTTCTAGGTTATTCCTCGATTTGCATGAAATTTTGACATTTTCAGTTAATGGATAGTTCGTTTAGATTTTAGGCTCATTTCCCTATTTTGGAAATTCACTAATTAGGATTTGGTCTTGGACCAAAACTCCTAGTAGCCTGAGGCTTTCAGACTCATTTTGGGCTATTGGATGGATTATTTAAAAAATGAAACTATAGGCATAGGCCACACACATAGTTGAAACGATCTCAGATGAAAGTTTTGATGGTTCCATTGAGTCTGGAATGTCAAATTTTTTGTAATAGCATATTTATTTTGTGCGTCTGAGGTTCCAAATGAATCTCAAGCCCATGATCAAAGTCCATTCCATATATAGAAAAATCTGGTGCATAAGGTTATTGATGTGACCACTTAAGTGGTCATTGCGTAGGCGACATAGTTTTGCTTAAGAGACATTGACCATTTCATTAACGTCTGCTTAAGCGATGATATGTCTATTTAAGTGGGCATCGCCTAAGCAGCTTGGGAGTCACTTAAGCATTACCCCACCCTGTGGTGCCGGATCGCTTAAAGGATCTTGGAGCTATGTAAGTGGTTGTCGCTTAAATGACTGGGTGACCGCTTAAGTGGTTGTCTCATAAACTATAGGGTGATCGCTTAAGCAACATCTTTTTGTCTTTAAATACCCTGTTCCCCACTCGATTTTCTGCCTTTTTACACAAAATTGGGAGCTAAAATAGAGGGAAAAGTGGGAAATCATCTGTAAAATATAAGGTAAGCTATCCTAGCTCTTCTTGGTCATTTCCCATTAATATTTCCTTTAATTTCAATCCTAATTCATGGTATATTCTTAGAAATTAGGTTTTGAATTCCTAAATTTTAAGGGTTGATTTGAGACCCATTTTGTACTTAACTATTGAGCACGCATTCCTTGTCCTTCGAGGGACCTTATGACGTTTTCAGTTTTGAATTCTATTTGTATGCCCCACAGGCTCATTCTTGATCCAATATTAGAACTGACCCTTAATTTAGCAAGATGGGTCTTATATTACTCCTAACGATGTGTAGATTACTATTTGGATAGCATGGCGGCATTTTAAGATTAAGAAGCAAAGATGGATGATTTATGAATGATTCAATGATTGTGGTTTGGCATTGAGGTAGGATTCTATCTACTCTTCTTTATAAGATGATGTTTTATATAAGTTGCATGTTAGATAGGGTTGCTAGGATGTGATTTGGGTAGATCACCGAGACTTATCCTAATTTATAAGTTTGGGGCAAGAAGTGTAATTGACCCTTAAGGTGAAATACTTATTATGCTTCAAGAATCCTATTACCCTAGGTTGCTAGCATGTTATACTTAGTTGAGACTAATGGACCTTTAGTATAATGTTTACTACTTGGCTTGCTGGTCTATGATGGCTTTCCTAGATTATGATGATATAGTTATGTATTATTGGGCCTAAGGTTGTGATTATGATATTGTTTGGATTTCGAGAAGTGTTTTATCCTGTAAAGGAAGTGGTCATAGTTTATCAACATATAGATGGTTATAATCGTATTCTTAGACACTGGTGACGACATGCATAGATTCAATAGATTCATGATCACTGTGATAGTAAATGGTACAATTCCAACTAAAAATATGGATTTACTACTCTTTTCCTAAAAAGGATTTTTCCCACTTTTCACTTTAAAATGGTTTTTTTCATAACGGTAATCGTACCATCATAATGACTAACTTATGAGCCTTAAAGACTAATAATGATGTTTTAGAGACTTGACTGAGATAGATTTCGGTCAATGATTTTACTACTACTATTTACCTCGATTGAGAAAGATTTTGACCCTTTCTACACTTTTATGATGATTTAGCCCCGGATTTTACGTCGAGCAATGGATTTACAGACTTATACATCAAGCAATGGATTGATGGACTTACACTCTTTTAGCCATGGTTCTAGTCTCTGCATTTATATATATACGCATATATATATATATATGGTACTGGATGGATAGTGGATTGACTATGATAATGATTAGTGGAAATCCTAGATCTGGACCGGATCGGTGTATACTGGTATTCCTAAACCCCTTAGGGTCCCCTTTATTTATGAGCCATAGTACAAGCGAAGACAGGTCATCGTAGGTCCCGCATTTGCAAGCCGTCAAGCTGGAAAAGGTTTTATGGTACTTGAATGGGTTATGGTAGTATGGATTATACTTTGCATTCATCCTTTCATGCGCATTGCCTATCACCAGCATGCACCTATATCTATTAACCTTATAGGGAATTGCATATGTATAGGTGATGAGTATTGTCTGTGGTGTGTTATATGTTGATTAGACCTTCCGGGCTATAGGTCCTGATTTAGATATTCTTTGTTCGAGCTAGTCATTAAATTTATTTTGTTATTATTATGGCTAATTCAAAATAGGTTGATTACTGTACTGGTACTAAGATTCGAGGTATGATTCTGATTCTCTTCTTTACGGTTGCTTTATTATGGATAAGTATCTGATGTTAGACGTATGGATTAGAGATCCTGATTATGTTAGTACTAGTTCCTACTATGATTAGTATCCCTTAAGTTGCTAGTATGACTACTTTAGATTGTATTTTTGGGTTAGCCTTATCTAGGTACATATATTTATATATGTAGTTATGGTATTACCGTATATTCCCCCTTTCCTTTATGTTTTCATGTTGTATATCCATTCCTTGGACTTGTATAGTATTATATATCTTTCCTCTTCTCTTTATTTGTTTATGGGTTAACAATATATGTTATAGTACTTATGTTCCTAAGTATTGCTAAAATAGGGTAGTTTATCCATATTACCTCCTTATCTTTACTATGTTAGTTCCCTAGATGTTTGAACATAGTTTACATCCTTTCTTATATGTTATGTATATTTCCATTATCTTAGGAGCTTAGTCGGTAGTTGCGTACTGATTACAACGTGTTTAGTACTCATACTACATTTTTGCAGCCTGTATATCATAGTACATGTTCTCATCGTTGTTGTATGCATTGTACGGAGCAGCTATTGTTCAGAGACGTAGGGTAAGCTCCTGGAATTTAGAGTATTACTATTCTCCCTCTTATGTACTAGACTAGTATTTATGTTGTATTTTGAGATAATTTGTATCAGTATGTTCATTTAGTACTTTATTTTGCAATCATATTATATTAGAAGCTCTTGTACTGATTTCACCATGTTTTGGGACTATCTTGTGTAGTTTATCCTTTTTACTATATTTATTATGCATTATCCATTTATTTGTCTTGCTAGTCCGTTAGTTGTAGTTCTGGACTACGGGTTGGCTCACCTACTGGTGGGTTATAGTAGGTGTCATCATGACATGAGAAATCAGGTCATGGCACCCAATGCACTTAAGCTAATTCACATTTAGTAAGGAGGGAGTAGTCTCTATCCCCATGATTCAATTTTTGATTAGTTTTTCTCTTTTCATTAAATTACTCCCAACCACACACATAAACTTTTTAACACTAATAGCTACTATTTCCTTGGGGATTCACTTTTCCCTTTTCCTTCTCCAATTTTACACTAATTAACCCCATAAATTTTCAACTAAAGCACTTAAGATCTTTGGTTCAAATTACGGTCAATCAAAGAAAGGGGATAGGCTACATATGAGGCTACTAAGGAATATAGTCTAAATACATAATGGGGTTAACTAAGATCATACACAAGGGTGGATAACAATGGTATGACATGGCTATCAAAGAAATTCCTATATTATCTCCTAAACCCAACAATCTTTATTTTACTTTGCACACTCACCGGCCAAGTTCTGGACATCAAATGCAACAAGGAATACAACAAAGTCTCATATCACACATGCTCAAATCAAGTAGAATCCTACAAACACTAAAACAAGCAACAACAAAAATTCAAAATTAATCCAACATCGCACAAAAGTCATACATATAAGACTAACATTCTCAAAAGTAGTCACTCAACACAATCAACATGCTTTCACATTCAAAGCGACTTGTATCACGTAATCATACATAGCACATAGAAAGAATATCTCACTCATTTCTAACAAAAAATTTAAATTTACTTCTAAAAATAAAAAAGGGATACTATGTTCAAAGAGCGTCCCCTTGAAAAAGAACCAAAAAGCAAAAGCAAGGTGTGGTTGAAGTGTGCCCTTACTAAACCGACAACAACAAAATTTAACAAAACAAAGAGAAAATATTTTTGTAATTTTTTCAATTTAGTCAAAAACTACAGAAACCAATAAAAATAGAAATCCTATAGCAGCACTTCACCCTAACCAATTCAAAGATTCCCCACCTCACACATAAAATCACACTTTTTCCCCAAAGTATAAGAAAGGATTGAAATACACTCCAAGACCTCTTGACTAGCTATCAACATATTTAATCATCAATGAGGTTTGATGGAACCTACGCGCAGTCTATTCTATATTCATTAGCTTAGCTTTTCAGTATTCTGACTTTCCATCAATTTGTGACTCAAAAAATACAAAAACAAGAGTGGTATAAAGATGAAAAATACAAAAATCAAATTCTTACCTTAACATGGGTTTCCTCCCAATCAATGCCTAATTTAGAGTTACGGTATGACCCACCTAATTACTCTTCAGTATATTTCCTTATCTTCATACTCGGACACTATCTTCTCATTCTTTTTTGACCTCTTGTGTTCTTATTCTCAAGGTCTACATCTTTTTCAGCACTTGTCTTTTTAGGCTCCTCTTTTAGTTTCAAAACTTCGGGATTAATTGGTGGCTTGGGAAACTTTATAAGATAGTCCAACAAGGTTATTGGATGTTTACACTCCACCACCCCATACTCATCAACTTCCATAGTCATGATTATGCATAAATCCTTATAATATGAAGGTAGATTGAGTGGTTTGTATACTTTGAAGGCCACATCTCCATCATTGAATCTCATAGTGTGAGTCACCTCTTGAATATCAATCAGTGATCCTCCTGTCACCAAGAATGGAATCCTCTGTAAGATCGGTACACTGTCATCTGCATCATAGTCAAAAACAATAAAAATTAGAAAATGAACTTACCAACATTAATGAGGACGTTTCCAATAATTCCTTCGGGTTGCACTCTAGTTCTATCTACTATTTAGTGCACAATAGAACGTGGCCTCTACTTTTCCAATCAAAGAGTATTGAAAATCGATAGGGGTATCAAGTTTATGATTACCCTTAAGTCACTCAAAGCATGTACCAAGTCATTATCACCGATTGGTATGGGAAAGGTGAAACTCCCTTCTTTTAGTTTCTTCAACATCTTATTCATTACAACTAAACTATATTTCTCCGTTAGTGCCACCATCTCAATGTAATTCAGCTTCGTCCTATTGGTCACAACATCCTTCAAGTACTTAGCATACTTAGGCATACCATGCAAAATATCTAATAGTGGGAGGTTAATATGAAGTTCTCATAATATGTCAAAGAGATTCTTAAAACATGCATCCTCTTTAGCCTTTCAGAACTTCTGAGGGAATAGTAGTGGGGATCTCTCTTATGTGTGCTCAGCTACCTTTCTTTTTAGGTACTCAGACTTCCGAAAATTTTCAGTATCTTTAACTGCCACTTTCTTTTCCTCTATCTTTGTTGGGACCAACTCAATCTGTACCTCATGATTTTTCTTTGGAGGTCTGTCTATCAAGGCTTTACACTTCTCAAGGTGATTGCCATTACCTACTTCAAATTCTCCATGTTACTTGTCAAAACACCTTGAGGTCTAGCATTCTAGGCCTGAGCTAGCTTCCCTAATTGTGTCTATAAGTTTTTCTGAGCAAGTTACTAATTCTTCATCTCTGAAACCATATTTTCTTGGTTTTCCAGGATCTTTTTCAAGGTCTCTTCAATATTACTGGCCTGCATGTTCTGTTGCTGCTGATGCAACTAAGACTGATCATTTGCCCATGCGTAGTTGGGATAACTCTTTTACTTGTGGCTGTAGGCATTACCACGCATTATCATAATTCAGATTTCCCTTCTATGTGTTGCCTACAAAGTTCAACAATTCTAGATTCGCTCCATATGAGCTTATAGAGTGTCACAACCCAAAAAACAAGGGTCATGATGGCACTTGTCGCGGAAAGCTTTAACAAGTAACCATAGCACCCTAATTGATATAAAATAAGAATATAATAGCAAAACCTAAGGCAAGACTCCTATAATGGAGTCGAACAACATATAGAGAGTAATAGTGGAAAATACATAACCAAAGATATCATACAATATCCCAAAACCTTAGTGTCACAGTGTAAGAACTACTAAATACATCCCAAAACCCTGGTGTAACAGTGTAAGACTACTAAATACATCTCGAATGTCAAAAGATACAATGGTAGTCCAAACCGATCAAAATCTATCTCTGAATATAAAATAAGACATGAGCTAGATAAGAACAGGTAGTCGATCTACTTTAGAAGAATACATAGACCGCTACCTCAAATATACTCTAGATACTACCTGAATTAGCTAACGTGTGCACTCGTACATGGATCTACACCTAAAGAGCGTAGTAGGGGTGAGTACGGTCCACTTGTACTTAGTAGGTATCTTAGGATGACTGAACAAAGTTGAAATAAAGAATATAAAATACACACTATGGGTATATCACTTATGATTAGAAAATGTCCCAAATGGTAGCCCACATTGTCTCAACTAACTATTCTATAGTATACACTTATACCATACAAAAATACAAGAAAGAAGCATAAATATACACATACACCAAACACAGGTGTAATAAAGAAGTACAAATAGGCAAATATCACTCCAAAGACGATAATACAACACAAAATGAGCACAATATATAAAATGTAATGAAGATGATGATTAAAATGATGATGATATGATGTACTGCACGAGGTTATCACACAAACTCCTATACACCTATCAAGTTATGCTTTCAAGTTAGGATTCATGAGGGGTTCTTCAACCCATATAGAATCTAATATCCACTAAAATATCCATAACTCCTCTACGGCACATACATCGACAGAGGGTCTATAAAAATGTCATAAAGACAATGTTTTCAGTATTTCCATAATGGTACCAATGTTTCACGAGTGTATATAATATGAGGATGTAATGATCACAACTAACTAGATTGAGAATTTTCAAATCCAACCAATATACAACCATGTGAGCCAGAAAATCCCTTCTGTTTGCTAACTATCCATGAATTCAATGTATTCCATATGCCAATAGAGTAATATACACAAAATATGCCATTGATACCACATAAATTTCAATTTAGTTTTTTCACTAGAAAGATACCACCAATCATACATATATAAAGCCAACAACATCATAGAAGACCCCACACATTCACACATACTAGATAATGTCTCAAAACCACTAAACAACAACCTAGGCTCCTATACGGGCAGAATACAATAATAAATCCATTTCCATGATTAGTTACCACACCCATAACATGATTTATTACCAATATTAATTATCCAGCCCATTCTAAGAAAATTTAAGCAATAACCTACCTCCAATGCCAAACCGGCACAAAAAAACCTCCAACACTGAGCTTTCACCTTATGAATAGACCCAGAATCAACTAAAATACACAAACTACCCAGAATCAAGAACAAAGATGCAGTGAAATAAGTAGCTAGTCAATTTACAATATAATAGTAAATGAAGGGACATATAATGTATAATAAAAGTATGAAGGAAAGGATATACAAGAATATACATAATAGTATTATGAAGAAAGAGAGGAAGAGTATGTGTGTGTGTATATATACATATATATATAATAATATTATGAAGGAAACCATACATGTATCAAAATATTAGATAAATCTTAACGTGCTAAGCAAACAGAGCTAGTCTAACAACCTAAATCTCACAAAGATTATGACATCAAGAAGAGAGCTAACTCTAGAATATAAGTGTCCCAAATTAAAATACGCATATCCATAAAATGGATTAATGATAATAAATCTTACCATAATGATAGGAAAAGGATTAGAAATGTATTGATAACCTTGATTACCAATACATAACTAGCCTACCATAAATCATATGAAAATATCTGATGTGCTATAAATTTATATATTTTTTATACTTAAAACTACGAAACAATCCAAGTTTCTTAGGTTGTATTGTTAGATATGATGTGTTTTGGGTATGATTTGTAGGAAATCAGGTTTAGGATGTTAAACTCATGAAAAAGATTAAAATGAAGTTTTTGGATAGTTACTTGGGCATTTTGGGCGTATGTGGAACTTACCGGGAATATATGACCAAAGTATGTTCCATTACTTGAAATCCAGAGCTTAGAAGTAGAAAAAAAAGGATCGTGGTCAATGGCAGGTCTGATAGTGCTTCAATAATTTGGCCATAACTTTTAACCCTGAAATTAGATTAAGGCAAAATTTGTAATGTTGAAAAACTGATTCAATTATCTATCTTATGGTTAGGACTTTTCATATACCTATGTCCACATACGGTATCAATGTATCATATATGATCTATATCTAACCTTGGTATGTGACAGAATCCAAAATCCAACAAGTGTAGAAGGTAAACACAAATTTCTGGCACTTACCTATGTCCACATGTGGACCATATGTACTATATTCGAGCCATCTGTGAACTAAGTAAGTAGCTACAAACCTCATTTTTCCTTTTTTGTATGAGCTTTGATTCCTAGGGTTTCCATGTAACCTAAATATACTCCTATGATGTTTTTAGTCCTTATTATTTATGGATAGTCAAGTTTTCATATTTTATTTAGTATTTGAGTTCTAGGGTTTCTTATAATCTATAAATACCCTTTAGGATTTGTTTATTAGGGGTACTTAAGATAGGACCTTTGGGGATAAGGTTACAAACATCTTTTGATTCCAAGATTGACTTATGATCTTGGGATATTATTGTTCTTAGTTTGCTCTTGGTTTTGTTATTCATTATAAGACTTTGGGATTTCTTCTTTCATTATTATGAGATTGATTAGGTAATTTTTTCTGTGGATTCCACAATTGAACTCATAACTATGAGTAACTAATTCCCTTATCTAAGGTTGTGGGAACCTTGGCAATTTAATGAAGTAGAGGAAGTGCCAAGTCATACTAGATAGATATTCTTGCATGTATTGTATTTTATTAGATCATAGAGATGTCTTAATGGGTGCACACATTAACATCCCACCTATAATATCACTACTTACTCCACAAGTGGAGTTGTGACTTAGAAAAGAAGATCATAATAGTGATTTAGGGTTAACTACCGAAATAAGAATACCTACAATATCTTTTTAAGATGGTTAAATTTCATAAAAAAACTAGAGACTCAAAAGGTACTAGTTAAACCAGGATCTAGGATAACGGTTAGTAAGGTGACACCCAGAGACTTAAAAGGCAAAGGGTGAGATTCGTCAATGAATCCACAAGACAACTAATGGTACATAACTTATGAGATTCTATATGCAAAATGTCAAATTGTTCAATAGTCCATGATAAATCTATGAAGTTGATAATCTAGGGGGAACATAATCCTAGTAGCTATCTTAGATTATTTACAACCAAGGGCAACCAATTTTTTCCCTTTTATTATTTCAGCAAATCCCCCTTTTACTTTTCCACATTGCCTGGTGATTTTAACAAGTTCAAATAAGGCATTTAATGTATTTCTTATGGGATTTACCCCAACTTAGTTAGGTTACTATACTTTGACAGCGATTGATTTATCTTTCTAAGGAGGGGTAGTTTGGGTGATATCAAATTTTGGTGCCATTGTCAGGGAATACAATTTCAAAGTTCTTGTTTGAAGCTTTTGGAGTTATTGGGTTTTATTTTTTGTTTTATCTATTCCATTATTCCTCTTCTTGACATGAAAATTTGGCTAGAGGAAGTATGGAGAGATGAAAATTTCCTTATTATTGATCTTTCTCCTTTAGATATGGTGCGGTATTGCAGGAATTTGTTAAATATAGTGTGTTAACATAAGGATAGCCTGATTGAAATAATAACACACCTTGTACAAAACAATCATCAACTTATTCAAAAGGTTAATAGGTTTGTCTTGGATATTTACCACTTACAGGTAGAGTTGGATGCATAAGTTTCTATGTGTAATGCCTAGAAACTTAGTTATAGGTGGTGTGAGACTGAAAGATTTTTGAGAAGTCATCTTGAGGAGCTAAAATTGGAAGATTTTAAAATTTCTCATACTCTTTTGGATCGTGTCACTCTTAAGGAGAGCATACTTGAGTTATGTGGGGATGTAAATAAGAATGCAATTAATGAGTTGGGGCATATTGGACCTCATTCGAAGCATTTTTCTACATTGTGTTTTCCACAAACTGAGGCTACCCCTTAGTCATAACACAATGCTTAGAGTCACAAGTGGCCCCAAGCTAACCCATGGTTGGTTACCTTATGTAATCACTAAAGAAATAGAAAATAATATGTGGAAGCTAAACTAAAAAGTCTAAATAATAAATAATATTGGAAGTAAACTGAATATATCTGACAAATTTGAAAACTATTCTGATTGTCTAACTGCCTGACTGTCTGAAAGCCTCTAAACATGATTAGTAGTTGGGACAGTTCCCAACTAACTCTGAATAACTAAATTAGCATGAAATTAAGTACTGGGATAAATAAAAGATAGTATAACTAATCCTCAACTAATAAGGACTCACCAATGCTACAGTTAAGGGGCACAGAAACAGATTACGTGTTATCTGAGAACTGAGCATCCAAACTTATGTTATAATACAACATAGTGTAAAAGAGAGTATGCGGATAGTACTTTGACTATTCTGGTATGTGAGATGAAAACAAACTGACATGCGTATATACTGAGCATGAATATCGAATGCGAGACCAAGTTAAAACTTGGACAAAAATAACCTAAATAACTGATATATGAACACTTGGTCATGCAAACCTGAACTGATATAGTTTGAACACTGAACTAGAACTGTGAGAGATAATGTTTAATAGACATGCCGCAATCTGAGATAATTGGGGTCCAACCTATTACCCTAGTTGAAAGGGTCTCAGTACCTTGCCACGGGTACCAATACTAGCTATGTGGATCCACTAACATGATGTCCCAAAGGACTAAGGTGTCATTCTTTTACTAGCGGTGACCCCTATAAGAGTGCAAGTCCTAAACTATTGGGTGAGCTCTCATAACCTATGTTGTCTATGTAGTTCTAGAACTTAGGGACTTCTACTAAAGGCCTCAGTGTTCTACTGGTGGGTGAGTCTTTATCCCTAGGTTTGCTCAGTGTAAGTCCTACTCCCAACTTAACTGACACTGATACTGATGAAGGCTTATCATGACTGATACTAAAATATGCTCAGCATGATGGTATTCTGAATTTAATGATACAAGCATACTATGAATGAATTGTAATCTGACATCTGTGACATACATGAATATCTAGGTATCAGGTGTTTACAACCCACCAACACTACCTATTGTAAATTGATCTAAACAAATATTGAACAATCCATGGTATGGGAAAATTATGAACAATACCCCATCTTTCAATACTAATGATGACATACACATTTTTATTATCAAACATATGGAAACACAATTGTCATGATGAAATATATTTTCATGGTTTAGAATCAAAACAATTCTGAATATGGGTCATTAGGTAAAGTCATAGTCAAAGGCTTGATTCATAGATCCTTCACATATAAGGCTATGGTTCTATACATATCTCATAAGTTCTAACTACGGGTCATGTGCTGGACTCATAACAATTGGAAGGGATTATTGGTTGAACATTGTTGTGACTATGAGTCCCTCCCACCGACTCGTAATGTTTGATTACGAATCATAGAGTGGAGTCATAGTCACTGAGCTGAAACTTGGGACCCTTTTTATTATTCCTATAACTCGTTGTAACGACTTGCAATGTCTAGTTATGGGTTGTCTAGTGAGTCGTGGTCACTGGTCAGCTGACAGATTCCTGGAAAAAAATTTTGATAACTTTCTGCCACGATGTCGAATTAGGGTGAGACTTGTGGCATTCTAAAGATAACTTCTTGGGCTATATTTTAAGAGGTTTAGAATATGGAAACTTTGGGGTATTACAATATCTCTCCCTTAGAATCCTGCATCCAAGAATGAACATTGTATGAGCTCGTATACTCAGGAAAAACTTAGATGATGCATGAAACACTTATGAGTTGAATCATGACTAAATATTTGGGTCTAAAACATGATGTATAGACTAAACTGAACTCATGAATGCATGATATTGCATTAGAAAGGCTGAATAGCTGACATAGAAAATGAGAGAATTACCTTAAATAAACTATTACCTCGTAGAGAATATATAGGGATACTTGGCTTGCATATCATCTTCCGTTTCCTATGTAGCTCCCTCAACTGAATCATTTCTCCATAGAACTTTCACTAAAGCAACTTATTTATTCCTCAGCCTATGAATATGACAGTCAAGGATCTCGACTAGGGCTTCTTTATAAGAGAGGTTATCTTTCACACCCACACTCTCTAAGGGAATGGCAGAAGCTTGATCACCAACATATTTCTTTAGGAAAGAGATATGAAACACTGGATGCACTAATGCTAACTCTGCAGGCAACTCGAACTCATAATCTAACTTCTTAAAATGACTCAAAATCCTATATGGGACAACGTAGCGGGGACTGAGCTTTCTCTTCTTACAAAAACTCTTCACCCCCTTCTTGGGTGAAATTTTTAGGTACATAAAATCTCCAATATCTAACTCCAGCTCCATCCTCCTTACATCTGAATAAGATTTCTGATGAATCTAGGCTATTTTTAATCTTTTTCTAATAAGATGAACTTTCTCCATCGCCTCATGCACTGAATATAGCCCTATCAAGGTAGCATTACCTACCTCAAACTAATCAATATGAGATCTACACCTCCTACCATATAGAGCCTTAAATGGGGGCCTCTGAATACTGTACTGATAACTATTATTATATGCAAACTCAATTAATCATAGGTGGTCATCCAAATTACCCTTAAAATCAAGTGCATAAGCCCTCAAAATATCCTCTAGAGTTTGAATGGTCCTTTCTTCTTAACCATTTGTCTGTGGGTGAAAAGTTGTACTGAGATGAACTTTGGTACCCAGACCATTCTGAAAAGCCTTTCAAAAATGAGAGGTGAACTGGGTATCTTAATACAAAATTATGGTCAAAGGAACCCGTATCAACTCCCCAAGATAGAGTTAGGCATAATCCTCAGCTAAATATGAAGTATGGACTAGCAGGAAATGGGCTGACTTGGTCATCCTATCAACGATAACCCAAATTGAGTCATATTGACTATGCGTATGAGGTAACCTTGTAACAAAATACATATTCACTACTTCCCACTTTCACGTAGGGATACTGAATTCCTAAAGAGTACCACTGGGCCTCTGGTGCTCAACCTTAACCTGCTAACTGTTAGAGCACTGAGTCATGAATTCAAAAATATCCTTCTTCATACCATTCCACCAAAAGACTTCCTGTAAATCATGGTACATCTTGGTGGCTCCTGGGTGAATCGAATATCAGGAACCATGGTCCTCGGCTAACTTCCGTTGTTCAAATCAACCATATTTGGAACAGACAACTTTCCCTAGAAGCAAAGAACACCATCTCCCCCTAGGAAGAAAACCTTTACTTTTTGATCCTAAACTGCCTCTTTCAACTTTAGAAAAATAGGATCTCTATCTCGCTTTCCCTTTACTTTGGAAACCAATTAAGACTCTGAACCATTATGAACCTATAAACTACCTTTGACTGAATCAACCAAATAAACTCCCAATATAGAGAGATGGTGAACCTCATGAACTAAATCCTTCTTACCTTTCTCAACATAAGCAATGCTTCAAATAGACAATCTGCTAAGGTCATTGGCTATCACATTTGCTTTACCTGGGTCATACAAAACACTTATGTTATAATCCTTTAATAGTTCCAACTATCTTCTCTGACGAAAATTCAGTTCATTTTAATTGAACACATACTACAAACTTTTATTATCGGTGAACATATTAACATGAACCCCATATAGATAATGCCTCCAAATTTTTATGGCAAAAACAACTACTGCTAACTTAAGATCATGAGTCGGGTAATTCTTCTTATGGGGTTGAGATGCCTAGAGGAATAGGCTATTACCTTGCCTCACTGCATCAAAACACAACCAAGACAAACCCTGGAGGCATCACAATATATCACACCACTATCTAAACCCTCTAGTAGTAATAACATTAAGACGGAAGTGTGTCTGGTCTTCAATTCCTGAAAACACTTCTCACAAGAATTGAACTACTTAAATTTGACCTTCTTCTAAGTAAATATGGACATAGGAGATGCAATATAGGAAAATCCTTCCCCAAACCATCTATAGTAACTGGCTAAACCCAGGAAACTCCTAATATCTGATGGAAAGATAGGTCTAGGCTAGTTCCTTATTACTTTGGTCTTTTGAGAATCAACTCAAATGACTTCACTAGAAATAATGTGACTGAAGAAAGATACTAATTTTAAATAGAATTTGAATTTACTGAACTTAGAAAATAGTTGATGATTCTTAAAGGTATACAATACAATCCTCAAATGGTATGCATGTTCAACTTCACTACGGGAATAAACAAGGATGTCATATATGAAAACTATCATGAATATGTCTAAGTGCTGCTTGAACACTAGTTCATCAAGTAAATAAAAGTTGTAGGAGAATTATTTAGTCCAAAAGACATATCTACAAACTCATAGTGACCATACCAAACTCGGAAGGTTGTCTTCAAAATGTCATATTTCTGACTCTAAGCTAATGATAGCCGAATTTTAGGTCTATCTTTAAAAAATAAAGTGCACCCTAAAGTTTGTTGAACAATTCATCAATCCTGGGGATGGGATACTTATTCTAAGAGAACCATCTTTTTTATGCATAAATAGAATTGGAGAGCCTCATAGAGAGACACTAGGCCTGATGAAACCCTTATCTAAAGTTCTTTCAACTGTTCTTTCAATCTGGAGCTATTTTGTAAGGTATAATTAAAATATCTTGGGTATCTGGAAGGAGATTTATTTTGAATTTGATTTCTTACTCAGGATGAACTCCAAGAACGTCTTCAAGAAACACTTTTGGGAATTTATTTACTACTGAAGCTGAATCAGGATGTGGGATTTTGAAAATTATGTCCTTGAATCGAACGAGATGATAGATACACCCCTTGGAAATCATTTTACTTGCCTTGAGAAAAGAGACAAACTGACCTATAGGAACTAAGGTACTACCCGTTCATTCTAGGACTGGCTCATTAGGAAGCTGTAAACGCACTATCATGTTTGTACAGTAAATTGAGGAATAGTAGGAGTGAAGCTAATCCATGCTAAGGATGACTTTAAATTTGTTATCTCTAACTCTACGAGATCAACTAAAGTAAATTTTTAAGATATTGTGATCGGGCAATTTTTGTATACAGTTTGGCTATGATAGAACTAATGATTGAGGTAGACATTGAGAAGGGCTCTGCAAGAATTTCTGGGATAACACCAAAGCCTACTACTATATAGTTAGTCACAAATAAAAGTGTTGCTCCAAGTTCTAATAATGCATATACATGAATGCATAAGTATTATAATGTACCGATAACCATATCAGGAGAACCTTATTGATCCTATAAAGTCTTAAGGGCATAAAGTCGATTCTGGTGCTGACCACCGGTGACAGTAGAGGCATCACCCTGCCAAAATAATAGACATACTGGGACTGATAAGGAGTTAAACTGACCCTATTGACAAGGATCCTTACCCCTCTGGGCAACCACTAATCTATCCCTAATTTTATGCCCTGACTTGCCATACCTAAAACAAGCATCATTGCCATCCATGCACTCACCCTAGTAGTTATTACAACACCTCTTGTCAATTGGATTAGTACGGCCACTATTCATACTACCCTAGGACTTAGAGCCTGGCGCTCTGTCATGAGTATCCTACCTAAACTTAGGAACTAGAGCACTGGTAAAAAATGGGGCTAGGGATGAAAAGTTCTTGCAAAACTGAGAATGACTTCCACCATCTGACCTTTCCTATGGGAAGTTGAAGCTACTAATTCCATCCCTCTTATTCTTTTTTTCTTTTTTACTTATGTTTTTCCTCTTCAATTTGTTGTGCATAAACCTTAAATATAGAAATGCCATCTCTTTAATCAACATTGTAGTTCTGCACTCCTTGACCATATCTTAGGAAACTCCAGACATGAACTTACTCATTTTGGACCTAGAATCGATCACCATAGTCAGAGTATATCTTTCTAACTTGGTGAACTTGAGTTAATACATTTTCATACGCATGTTACCCTGCTTTAAATTTATGAAATTTTGCACCTTATCCTTATTCAATTTAAGTGGGAAAAACCTACCTAAGAAAGATGTATCAAACTCTTCCCATGCTACAGACCCTGTATCAATTCCTCTATCCTCCTTCCACTACTTAACCCAAGTGTGATCCACCCTTACAATTGGTAAGCAGCTAAATTTATACTCTTACCTGGGGTAACACCCATAATGTTAGTCACCTTCTGCACACTATCAAGAAAATCCTTGGGATCCTCCTCATACTTAGATCTAGAGAACACCTAGGGATTTATCGAAGTGAAGTCTTGGATCTTAGTTATTGTCGTATTCACTATAGGATAATCTAGAGCAATAGCCTATTGATTATTTTGAGTAGTCATGGATTGGGCTAAGGCCATGCAGGTAGCCGTGAATTCAACATAGAAGACCTTCTTATTCAGAGGGTCTTCCTAAATAGGTAGTGGTGTGAGCTGGTCTCGGTTCCTCCAGTAGGTATTCCATCTGGGAGGCATTCTTATGTAAATAAATAGAAGGGGGAAATTTAATAGATCTCATGCTCTATCACATGACATGAATAATGAAACAAGGGAAACTTTCCTAAAATGTCTTATAGCCTCTCACCCATAAGTGTGGGATGCTTAAAACCCATGAACTAGATACTACTTAACGTGGATTTGAGACAACTTAGGAAACTTTAAACCATGTGCTATGATACCAAGTTTTTCATGACCTAAGGCTACCCTCGGTCGTAACACAGTGCTTAGAGTCACAAGTGACCCCAAGGTAACCCATGTTCTGGTACTTTCTATAAGCACTGAAGAAAATAGAAAAGTAATATGCGTAAGCTAAACAAAAAGTCTGGATAATAAATAATACAAAAAGTAATACTAAATACATATTATAAATCTGAAAATAACTCTAACTGTCTAACTGGATAACTGTCTAAAAGCATCTAAACATGATGAATTGTTAGAAAATATCCCAAACTAACTCCGAATAACTAAAATAGCATGAAATAAAGTATTGGGTTTAGCTGGGGGCATAGTAAAGGACTATGTGTGACCTGAGAACTGAGTGTCTAACCTATGTCGGAAGATAACATAGTACAAAAGAGAGTATACAGTCAGTACTTTGAATGTACTGGTATGTGAGATAAAAACTAACTGACATGCATATAGATTGAGCATGAATGCATGAACATGAATATCAAATATAAGACCAAGTATAAACGTGTACTTAAATAGCCAAAATAACTAAATAACTAATATATGAGCACTTGGTCATGTAAACTTGAACTAATGGATTCTGGACACTGAAATGGAACTGTGGGAGACAATATTAACTGATATGCCCCAATCTAAAATAATCGGGGTTTGAACTGTAACCCTAGTTGGAAGTGTATTATTACCTTGCCATAGGTACCAACACTGGTTGTTTGGATCCACTAACATAATGTCTCAAAGCACTAGGGTGTCACTCTTGTACTGGAAAGTGACTCTTAAGAGAGTGTTAGTCCTCAAAAGGTGGTGACCTCTCATAACCTATGGTGGCTACGTAATTTTAAAACTTAGGAACTTCTATTAAAGGCCTTAGTCCTCTATTGGAGGGTGAGCCTTTATCCCTATGTTCGCTCAGTTCTAAGTCTTACTCCCAACTAAACGGATACTGATACTAATGAAAGTCTTAATATGACTGATATTGACATATGCTCAACATAATGGTATACTGAATTTAATGATACAAGCATGCTCTGAATGACTTATAACCTGACATCTATGACATATATGAATATCTAGGTATCGAGTGTTCATAACCCACCAGCAATACCTATTATAAACTGATCTTGGAAAATATTGAACAATCCATGGTATGGTAAAATCATGAACAACACCCAATATTTCAACACTAATCATGATGTAAACATTTGCATTATCAAACATATGGAAACACAATTATCATGAGGGAATATTTTCATTTCATTATTTAGAACCAAAATAATTGAGTGGAGATTCAAAAAATTCATGGTTAACTTAGAACCCCATAAAAGAGAAAAGAGTTCTACACTTAAAAGTTTAGAGAGTTCTTGGGGATCAATGGGTGGAAGGGACCGACTAATGAATATCCGACATACCTAAAGTACAAGCCTTGAAGAAATATTCTTGAAAATAGGACTTGCTTGAAGAACCTTAGTTTACTCTTGAGGAAGAAAGGAATTGCCTCTTTGATTTCTCTTGGGTGGAATTGACAATTATGTTATGAATTTGGGGCTTTAGGTCTTTTATACCCCTCCTTGGGAAGCCAAAACGATGTGGGTTTTTCTTTTAGGAGAGTGGAAAAAGACATAAAAGTCCCTGGAAAATATGATGGAAAATATGTTCCCAGCTATTACGACTCACCTCAGGACTATTACAATTGGTCAAGAGTCATAATCTGAGTCGTAACCTAGGATCCTAGGATCTTGGCATCCTAGGTACATTCTTTTAAAACTACAACTGCCTTTGAATAACTCATTATGACTGACTACGAGTAATTGGGTAAAGTCATATTCGGAAGCTTCATTTTTAGATCCTTTACTGGTCAGTTTATGGGTCCGTACAATAACTCGTAAGGTCTAACAATGGGTCATGTGTTGGAATTATAACCACTGGAAGGGATTCTTGGTTGAACACTGTTATGACTATGAGTCCCTACTAATGACTCATAATGTCTGATTATGAATCATGGAGTAGAGTCGTGGTCATTGAGTTGAAATTTAGGAACCTTACCATTATGACTACGACTCCTTGTAATGACTCGTAAGATCTGGTTATGGTTAATCAAGTAAGTCATGGTCATTGGTCAGCTAACTGATTCCTAAAAGAAAATTTTCATAAGTTTTTGCCACGATGTTGGATTAGGGCAAGACTTGTGGCATTGGAAAGATAACTTCATGGATTATAATTTGAGAGGTTTAGAGCATGCAAACTTAAGGAATTACAGTATATGGAAAGTCAGATCTTGATCAATCCATCCAAACCCGAAGAAGAGTACAAGAAGTAGGAAACATATATCTACATCCTTGGATTTGCTGAGCCAAAATCAAAACATTACATTCCTCACATAAGGGACAAGAAGTACAACATGCCACATCTATTTATTGGGTCTTTTATTTTTATATCTCCGCCTTTAAAGCATAATGAGAAATCTAAAAAACAATTAGGGGTGAAATTCATAAGTTCAAAGTGGAAAGAGAAAATTGGAGGCTAATTCTTGGGATACCTTGATGAAGTATGAGTAATCGAGGTACCCATGGGCTTGTTAGTGAAGTTTGAGTAACCAACATAGCACTATCATGATGGGATATGAAATCAGGCATTGCTTGGGAGGCAATTTAAGGTATTTTATTGATTGTATTTATATTTATGATTGATGTCAAATCTCCACACCTATAGTTCCATAGGTATGTTCCTAACTCTCTTATTTTGTAGTTGTTTAATATATTAGGGACAATGCATGATTCTTAGTTGAGGGTGGGGCTACTTGTTTTGTCTTGATGTCCTCTTAGGGGCTTTTATTGTCGTGTCTCTTTTCCTCAAAGTCCTGTTCCTAGTAGATTTGACATGTTTAGGTGTATTGTGTTTTATTTCGTAATGTTTTATGCTCTAATAGGTGAAAAATGAGTATCGAGGGTAGTTGACATATTTTTGAGTTTTGAGAAAGATGATACCCCATTGGACTATGTACATGTATATATGGGTGACTATTGCGAATCTTATTATGGCATTAGGAATAGGGACATGATAAAATTTTCTAAAATTTGCATAAATTAGAGAGGTAATAGCTTGTGATACATTCCTATGCCAGTGTGTGTGTGAGATACTACTTAGTTCCTTCTGTGTGTTAAATCCAGAACATCCCTGGTTAGTCTTGCCTAAGTTGTAGGATGGTTAGGAAAGGATCACAGGTCGTTTGTTTTATTTTAGTCCACTTTTAGCCTAAATGACCTTCCATGTGGAAATTAGTATCCCTTGATCCCTAATTTGAGCCTTATAACATATTTATTTATTTTCACCTTTCACCTTCCCATGTGTGTAACAATGAACCTGTTTTAGCCCTGGTCCTCCTTGGACATTGTGCACCTCAACTCAGGCAAATTGCATAAGTTAAGGATGGCCATTAAAGGGGTGCGTAATGTAAAGTTGGCATGAAGAAGGGTAAAATAATTCAAAAAGATATTAAGGTTGAGTGTGGTAGAGAAAGAAAAGAAAAGGAACAAATAAAAAAAATCACACCCAACCTGAATGTATAAAAACATAAAATGGGAGAAATATGGATGGAAATGAAAAGAAAAAATTGTTGATAAGTGAGACCCCAAAGTTAGTATAGTGCCAAGGAGTCTTAGTCACTTGATATCCATATGTACCATACCACCCACAAGCATACATTACAAGCCCAGAGAAGTCCTATAGTGATCTTGACTTGACTGCGTGAAAGATTAGACATAGAAAATAAGGGCAAGGCTATGGTATTTGACATGCTATGATTGGAAATTTGTTCTGAGTGTCAGTGTATCTTAACCGTTCCTGCATTGACATACTTGATTTCATAAATGAGTGAGAGGGAATTCTTTGATGTGAGGGCACATAGGGTTTATTTCTAGTTGCATACTTGTTTTGTAAGTGTAACTTGTATATATGCATAGTTGTCTGTTGCTAATGTAATTTCCATAACTTGATTCCTTTGTGTCATACTATTGTGCTTCATGTATACACGCAGTTGGTTTTCACCTATGATATAGAAGGGGATAATAAGTTTGAACCTAAAATGTTGATTGACTTCCTTGGATGCCTTAGATTCTCCTAGTTAAGCGTTGTATTTTGTTTTTATTTTGTTTTGTTTCCTGATGTCATGCAAACATTCTAAGTGGAGGGTGTTGATATGCTATAAATTGTACAACATTTTTTACACTTAAAACTATAAAAATATGCAAGTTTATTAGGTTGTTTTGTCAGATATGATGTGTTTTGGGTATGATTTGTAGGAAATTAGGTTTTTGATGTTAAACTCAAGAAAAAGATGAAAAATGAAGTTTTTCGCTACTTGGGAATTTTTGGGCTTATGTATCACTTTCCGGTTGTATATGACAAAAGTATGTACGAGAACTTGAAGTCCAGAGGCTCAGAAGCGGAAAAAAATAAGGGGCATGGTCAATGGCAGCTCTAACAGTGCTTTAGTAATTTGGCCATAACATTTCACCCCGATATTGAATTAAAGAAAAAAATGGTATAGTTGGAAATCTAATTCAATTATCTATCTGCTGGAGGGGAATTTAAACTTAACTATGTCTACGTACAGTCTGTATGTAGCAGATACAATCCATATATTACCAGGGTATGTGACAGAATCCAAGATCCAGAGAGTGCAGAAGATAAAGAAAAATTTCTAGCACTTACCTAGGTTCACATACAGACTGTATGTAGTACATACAGGCCATAAGTGGCCTAACTAAGTGGCCACCAACCCCATTTTTCCTTTTTCATTCGACCTTTGACTCCTAGGATTTCATGTAACCTAAATACACTACTATGATGTTATTAGTCCTAATTACGTACGATTAGTCAATTTTTTATATTTTATTTAGGATTTGAGTTCTAGGGTTTCTTATAATCTATAAATACCCTTTAAGGTTTGTTTAAATGGGTGTTCGATATAGGCCCTTTGGGGCTAAGGTTACAAACATCTTTTAATTCCAAGATTGACTTGTGATCTTGGGATGTTATTGTTCTTAGTTTGTTCTTGGTTTTATTTTTCAATTTAAGACTTTAGGATTTCTTTTTTCATTATTGTGAGATCGATTCAATAATTTTGTTTGTGGATTCCATGATTGATTTCATAACAATGAACAGCTAATTCCCTTAGCTAGGTTGTGAGAACCCTGGTGGATTAATGAAGTAGAGGAAGTGCCAAGTCGTCCTAGATAAAGATTCTCACATGTATTGGGTTTTCTTCATTCTTATTGATGTCTTAATGGGTGCACACATTAAGATCCAACCTAGGAAGTGACTAGGAAAAGAAGATAACTACAATAATTTAGGGTTAACTTCTGAAATAAGCTTACCTGTACTATCTTCTTAAAACGGTTAACTTTCAACTAATAACATTTGACTCAAAAGGTAATAGTTAAACTCGGATCTAGGATAAGGGTTAGTAAGGAGACACCCTGAGACACAAAAGATAAAGGGTGTGATCTATCATTGAGTCCACAAGACAGTTGATGGTACATAACTTATCAAATTCTGCATGCAAGATATCAGAATAGTTTGACATTGCACGATAAATCTACGGAGTTGAGAAGCTAGGGGGAACACAAGCCTCGCATTCATCTTAATAATTTTACAACTAAGAGTAACCAATTCTTTTCCCTTTTACTATTTCAGCAAATCCCTCATTTTACTTTTCCACACTGCCTGGTGCTACTAACAAGTTGAAATAAGACATCTGATGTATTCCCTCTAAGTATGCAGCCCCAAAAAGACTGATATATACAAGTGACAAATAATTATACTAGGGATAGGCGATGCATGCCAATGGAATAAATTAATGAAAAGAACAATATGAAGAAGAATAAACCATGTACCATATCCAACACAAGTATATACACCTCCTTCAGCTCTGAAGCTTGCATAGGCAGGACCTATAGTGACTATCCTCATCCAGTTTTATGGCTTATGGATGAGGGTCCCATAGGGACTCAAGATATTTGTATACATTTCTTGGTCCTTGTCACGACCAAATTTACGAGTCATGATGGCACCTACTCAATCCCGCTAGTAGGTAAGCAAAACCGTAACCAAGAGGTAAACGCAATGGGTTAACTTGGAGAAAAATGCCGAACATAAGGTGGAAAATAACATATGCAAGCTATAAATAAACAAGGCAAAGGAAATAGATAAGGTAGTATTTCAACAATACAGAAATCCATCCCACAACCTGGTAGAGCAAGTAAGAGAGCGACTATAAATACAACTCAAGTCCTAAAATAGTCAACATTATCCTATCTTTAAACTAAAGACTAGACATAAAAGATAGAAGGAAATAATCTACTTCAATTCCAAGAGCTAAACCTATCTCCAGAAATCCTCATAGCACAAACATTGATCAATAGAGACAACTAGTACTGGATATGAACCAAAAGGTACAGAAGTGTAGTATGAGTACCAAAACCACGAGTACTTACTAGGAATCATCGCTATACAGAGCTAAATCATGATATATACACAATAAAATACAAGATAACATAACTAAGTCGAGTAAAGAGGCAAACCTAAACAAACTCCAACATTGTTGTGCATAAGCAAGTAAATAAACCAGAATAATATCATAAAACAAAGAATCAAACAGATGCAATAATAACTATAAAGTATCCCCCATAAGCTAATTAGTGCGGAAAAATAAATAACCCATCGTAAGCTCCCATAATCCTGGAAGGTATAAACAAGATAGCACAACCTACAACCGTCATCTACCAATTCTCATGATATCACTAGGATCTATCCATGCCATGCCACAATGTAACTATTCCCCACTTATAGACTTAAACTGACATCCTCATTCTCAACAGGACACACCAATAATCTCATATCTTGGTAAGTATATAATCATAGCATAATGTATATTCGGACTCAAACCGGTAAATATCATTAATAGCCAAACTTGAACTGGTGAATACATTATCCTGGACATAATCATCCTCCAGAATTGAATCGGGTAATAATCATCAACATCATCATCATCTTCCGAACTCGAACCAATAAATATAATCAATATATATATATATGTATGTATATATATATATACATATATATATATAGTATAACCAATAGCATAAGAAAAGCCTCAAGCCTCAAGACCAACCCAACATGACCATCAAGTGCAAATCTATTCAATATTACCCTACTAAGTATTTGCTATGTGTATAACAAGCAAATAAAGGTTTCAAGAACTAGCACCAATCTTGGCTTAAGATGTATTGGAGGGTCCACTTCTAATCCTCGAAATATATTCTAAGGCAGATTCTACCCCGTACAAGGCTAAGGTATCTAAATCCACTTTTAGATGTAAAACAAGCCTTAATTATCCCTAAGATGAAAATATTACGTAAAACACGAGCAACTAGGTCAGTTATGCCTAACTTACAATTTTTGGATAACCTACATAAGTCACCTAACCTAGGTGTTACCATTCATCATACCAACACCGAACACCCATCCTAAATCTAACATAATATCATAAATATACTATGAACTAGATCAATCTATGAAGGGCAAAACCTAGCCTACCTGGACGTCTAAGATAGCTCAAAGAATCTACTAAATCACCTACTTTCCCTTCCAAGAATCTTCCATAAGATGCCAGGCTATTAAAATCACAATCTACTCATCACCACGCAAATAATGATACCCATTTGCACTAATATGCTTCGGTTCCAAAAATTATGCCAAAATCCCATGTGGGTCTTGTTTAGAGAAATTGCATTTTCGAGGCCGACCCAACATTCCCTTATGATCAAGGAGTAATTACCCTCAAAATAGGTTAAATTCAAGCTATATTAGGGATAAAATCAAGCCTCCAAGTTCTAGGAATTTTAGGCTAGGATTGAGAAAATCTACCATGAAATTAGAGGAATCTCACCTCAAATCCAAAGGAGAATCAGGAAATACTCATTAACTAAGCTCCCCAAATCATACACAAGCTTCAATCCTAAGATATCTCACCTCTTAGGGTTTTAGTCTCAAGAGAATGGATGAAGAATGGGCAAACACAGGCTAAAAAGGGGTATTTATACCCTTTCCAGGTGCTCAAGTATCTCTATAGCGACCCGGCACCTCGCGATCGCCATAATTGGTGGCTGCTAAGTGAGTTGTGCTCGTGACATAGGCTCACAATTGCCATATCATCTATCTACCATGGGAGTCTCTATTGAGACATATGGCTCACGATCATTGGTGCTAAAGCATCGACGAGACTTGGAAAATTCCAAGTCTCCTCCAAACCCTCGGGATTTATCCAAAATCCCATATATGCAAATGGACTATGTAACCATACCAAAGTCTATGTTTTGGACTCAATGGCACAGTCAAAATTTCTATCTGAGGTCATTTCAACAAAAAGTGGGTCCCACACTTATATTACATTTTCTTAACTCTTTATCCAATAGGTTGAAATGAGCTCTAGTGCCTTAGGACCTAAATCAAGAGTCCTTCTAGCCTAAAATCAATATTCTAGAGCTGTTGGAATAGTCATAATTAGCATACAAGGTCGTTACCACTAAATTTTTCACTTGGTAGCCAATTTGAACCAGGGAAGGCTTCAAAATAGAGAATTCCCTCTAAAAACCAAACGAACTGCCCGGTAACTGAACTATCAGTTCTAGCAAGTCATAAATAACTTTGGCAAGCTATAGAAAAGCTCTAACAGAAAAAATAAGTAGAAATATAGAAAATGATCCCACCACAACATAGAGACATGGAAAACCGGATAGACGACAGAAAAGTCTGGAGGTAAGGCTAACTTACAAGCCACCTCGCCAACTATGCAAAGAATCTAAAAAGATACAATATATTTGGAGTTGAGCGTGATCTTTCTCCTAAACCTCATCATATCCTTCATAGGAGACACATGGAGGAATATCCATTCACCAACTTTAAATCTCAAGGCACGGAGCCTACGGTCTCCATAGGCCTTCTTCCTACTCTAAACTATTTTTAACCTATCCCGAATCACCTTGACTCTATCCAACGACTCCTGAATTAAATTCATACAATGGGGTCTAATCTTAGATGTCTCAAAATATCCAATTGGGAACGACATCTCCTACCATACAAAGCCTCAAAAAGTACCATCTCAATACTCGAATGATAATTGTTATTATAAGTAAACTCTGTCAAGGCCAAATACTACTCCCACTGACCTCTAAAATCCATAATACAGGATCGAAGCATATCCTCGAGAATCTGAATAGTCTGCTCCAACTGGCAATTGGTCTGTGGGTGAAAGGTTGTACTAAGATCCACCTTAGTACCTAACTCCTCCTCAAAATCTCTCTAAAAGCTAGAAGTGAACATGGAAACTCAGTATGAAATGATAGATATAGGCACACCATGCATACTGACTATTTTACTAACATAGATGCGAGCCAACCTCTCGACACTGAAGGACATCTGAATGGGAATGAAATATGCTGACTCGGTTAATCAGTCTACTATGACCTAAATACCATTGAAAACACAAGAAGTATGAGGTAAATCATTAACAAAGTCCATGGTAATCCACTCCCACTTCCACTCAAGAATGGGAAACCTCTGAATCAAACTACCTAGTCGTTAATGCTCGATCTTTACCTGCTGACAACATAGGCAATGAGCTACAAAGTCTGCCACATCTCTCTTCATGCAACTCCACAAATAATGTTGTCTCAAATATCTATACACCTTAGTTATGCCTAGATTTATATAATATCTAGAACTATGAGCCTCATCAAAAATCAAATAATCAAGTCATCAATCCTCGAAACACAAATGTAGCTATCAAATCTCAAAATGCCCTCAGAATCTAAGGTGATCCTTTTTGACTCACCACTCACACCTAATTACGAAGGAAGTGAAGCTTGATATCCTCAAACTAACTATCTCAAATCTTCTTAAATAGTTAAAACCTCGCCTCAACACTAGCAAGAATCCTCCTAGGCTCTAAAATATCAAGTCGTATTATCAAGTTGGCTAAGAACTAAATGTCCCATGCCAACGGCCTTTGAGAAACAAATATACAAGCCAAGCTACCCATACCACCGCCTTCTGACTAAAGGTATCTGCTACCACATATGCATTGCCCGCTTGATACAAGATGGAAATATTATAATGCTTGAGCAACTCCATCCATCTATACTTCCTAGAATTAATCTCTCTTTGGGTCATAGAATGTTGAAGACTACAATGATCAGTGAAAATCACATAATACATGCCATAAAGACAATGCCTCCAAATCTTAAGCGCGAAAACTACTGCTGCCAACTCCAAGTCATGAGTAGGGTAGTTGAGCTCGTGCATCTTAAGCTGCCTCAATGCATAATAAATCACACGACCCTACTGCAACAAAACACAACCCAAACCAACACCAGAAGTAGCACAATACATGGTGAATCCCTCACCCTCAACAGAAAGAGCCAAAATATAAACTAAAGTAAGAAACTCCTTGAGCTTTCCAAGTCTTAACTCATAATCTTCATACCATCAAAAAAGAACCTTTTTTTGAGTAAAACTTGTCATAGGTGTTGAAATAGTAACAAAACCCTCAATGAATCACCTATATAACCATCTAAGCCAATAAAACTATGAACCTTAGTCGGAGATGTAGACCTGGCCCAATCATGAATAGCCTCAATCTTTGTTGGGTCTACCATAATCCCAATCTTAGAAACCACATGCTGAAGAAATGTCACCGACTCAATCCAAAAACCACACTTAGAGAACTTGGCATAAAGAACATGATCTCTTAAAATCTGGAGCACAATCCTAAAATATTGTACATGCTCCTCCCTAATCCTTAAATACACAAGGATGTCATCTATGAATATAATCACAATGGAGTCCAAATAAGGTTTGCCTACTCGATTCATCAAACTCATGAACGTGGCTGGGTCATGAGTCAACCCAAAAGGTATCACTAGGAACTAATAATGACCAAATCAAGTCCTAAAGGCTATTTTTGAGATATGCTCAGCCCAAGTCCTTAATTGATGGTAACCAAACCTCAAATTCAATCTTAGAAAACATGGCCGTACCCTAAAGCTATTCAAATAAGTCATTAATGCGAGGCATAGGATAATGGTTCTTCACCATCACCTTATTAAGATACATATAATCAATACACTTATGCATGGAGCCATCTTATTTTTCCAAACAACACAGGTGCTCCTGAAGAAGACACATTTGGTCTAATAAAACCCTTACCAAGAATATCCTAAAGCAAGGAATTCAGCTCCATAAACTTGATAGAAGCCATACGGTAAAGTTCCATAGAAATAGGTCGGGTGCTAGGCTCAAGGTCAATAAAAAATCAATCACATAGGTAGGGGGAATACCAGGCTGATCAATAGGGAAAACATCAAGAAACTCATGAACTATAAGAATAGAGTCAAGAGATAGATTCTGCACACTAACATGATAAATATAATGAGATAAAACTTGCATCCCCTTGATATAAGATACCTAGCACTAATATGAGAAATAATCCCTATAGGCTTGTGGCTAACTGCTCTCTATCACATGATTGGGGGTAAGCCGGGTATGGATAAGGCAATGGTCTTAGCAAAATAATCTATGACCGCATGATAGTAGGAAAACTAGTTCATGCCCAGAATTACATCAAAATCCACCATGTCCAAAATAATAAGATCAGCATGAGTATAAGCATCTCTAACAGTCACAACACATGATTTCAAAACTCGATCCACTACTAAAGAATTACCCATAGGAGTAGATACACGCAATGGCATAGATAATAAATTCTAAGACAACTCTAACTGTGGAGCATAATAAGCAGATATATAAAAATAAATGGATCTGAGATTAAATAAAGAAAGGGCCAATTGATGACATACTAAAATTATACCTATGACTACCTATGACTACAACATTCAAATACTTAGCCTTTGGCTTAGCAGGTACTCCATATAACTAGCCACGCCCACCACCTGGCTATGCTCTTGACCAATATCCTATCCTGTCTGCCTAACAACCACCTCGAGCACCCTAGGAACCATCCTTACGACCATGGAAACCTTTTCTAATTGAGAGATGAACCACCCTAATAGGGGAAACACACTAAGTTGAAGCAATAATTGCCCAAAGACTAGGGCACTCATATGCATAATAACCAAAAGATCAACAACTATAACATGCTCCCTAAGCTGAACTAGAACCAATAAATTTGGTCAACCTAGAGTAACCATCATGACTTAAATAATATAAAGACGAACCTCTCAAATATTGATCACCACCTTGACCAGGGCTATCACTGGCACTAGACTGACCACCACCAATGATCTGCACTACTTTCTAAACTGGTTGATTGGGTTGACTCTGAGGTTGATAAGATGGAAGCAGAGGGTATCTACCATGAGAACCGCTACCTCTAAATTTGGAACTACTATGGCTCCCATTGAAACTACCCAAAAATCTAGGTCTCTTATCGTCATCCCCTTGGTCCTCATAATGCATCTCTTGCATCACCTGAGCATAGTCATAAACCTCAGCAAAAGATCTACCCACAATAACTAAACTCTACGTAGATATATAAAGGGGAAGTTTCAAGCCTCTAACAAAGTAGTGTACCCTTTCTTACTCAGTACCCAAAATAGAAGTAGCATGCCTAGCCAACTTATGAAAATAAGGTACTCCACAACTATCTCAGAGCCCTATTGCAATCTTGATAACTAATATCCCAGACAATCCCTAATGCTACAAGGCATGTACTTTTCCAAAAAGTGCTCAAGGAACTGAGTCCATGTCAAAGGACAAGATCCAATTGGCTTGGAATTAATATAACTCTCCACCAATGTCGAGCAACCAAGTCCAACTTAAAGGTAGCATAATGCACACCACGAGTCTCAATAAGACCTAAATTATGGATCCTAACCTCATAGAAAATCAAATCTCACATACATCCATGCCCGATACACCGAAAAACCTAGGCAGAGCTAATCTCAAAAATCTACCAAACATATTCTGCTCCTCAGCAGACATAGCAGGCTGGGTATAAACTAGATGAGCAACTACCGGTGCAGGAGGAACCTCAACTCTGGGAGCCTCAGTACCACTCTGATATGTAGATTGTGCATTATCATACGAAGCACCACCAACTAACCCCAAAAGCTAAACCAAGCAATAAAGAAGAAATAAACCCTATTGAAGCCTGGGATTGTCCCTGGACCAATGCTAGTTGGGGAACAAAAATCTCTAGCTGACGAGTAGGAATAGGGTCTGGTGAAGGCCCCCTATCCTGGCCCCTAGCTGAGGACACATCTCGAGTAAGTCTACGACCTCTAGCTCAAGTACAAATAGGAGTTATATCCCAGGTATCAGTTTTGGGACCCTCATTTTGAGTAGTGGTAACACGTGTCCTAGCTATCTACAGACATCATTGTTTTGATCCAAAAGACTCTACTAGATACTTGCTCTTGTACCAATAATGTCGATGAAAACTAGCTCTAATACCAATTTGTCATGGCCCAATTTATGAGTCATAATGGTACCTACTCAATTCCACCTGTAGGTAAGACGAACCGTAACTCAGAGTTAAACATAATAGGTTAACTTGGTGGAAAATGCCCAAAATAAGGCATAAAATAACATATGCAACCTATAAATAAACAAGGCAAAGGAAATAGATAAAGAGTATTCCAACAATATAGAAATCAATCCCACGACCTGGTAGAGCTAGTATAAGAGCGACTCTAATTACAACTCAAGTATTAAAATAGTTAACATTATCCTATCTTTAAAATAAAGACTAAACATAAAATATATAAGGAAATAGAAGACTTCAACTCCAAAAGCTCACCCTATCTCTGAAAATCCACACAACATTAACATCAATAAATAATCAAAACTAGTAATCATACTCGGATATGCACCAAAAATGTATAAAAGTATAGTATGAGTACCAAAACAATGGGTACTCACTAGGAATCATCGACTAACAGAGCTAAATCATGATATAGACACAATAAAATACAAGATAACATAACTAAGTCGAGTAAAGAGGCAAACCTGCACGAACTTCAACATTGGTGTGCATAAGTAAGTAAATAAACTAGAATAATATCATAACAAAATGAATCAAACATATGCAATAACAACTACAAATTGGCCCCCATAAGCTAATTAGTGCAAAAAAGTAAATAACCCATCGCAGGCCCCCATAATCCTGGAAGGTACAAACAAGATAGAATAACCCACAACTGTCATATACCAACTCTCATGATACCACTAGGATCCATCCATACCATGCCACACTATAACTATTCCCTCTTTTCGAACATAAATTGATATCCTCATTCTCAACATGACACCTCAATCATAGTATGTATATTATCATAGCATAATATATATCCCGACTCAAACCAGTAATTATAATAAATGCCCAGACTTAAACTGGTGAATACATCATCAAGGTCATAATCATCCTCCAGACTCAAACTTTGTATAAAATCATCAACATCATCATCACCTTCCTAACTTGAACCGGTAAATAATATCAACATTTATATGCATATATATATATATAAATATATATATAACCAATAAAATAAGAAAAGTATCAAGTTTCAAGACGAACCCAACATGGCCATCAAGTGACAATCTCTTTAATATTACCCTACTAAACATTTTCCAGGCGTATAACAAACGTATAAAGGTTTCAATAACTAGCACCAAGCTTGGCCTATGATGGGTCGGAGGGCCCATATTTAATCCTCAAAATACATTCTAAGGTAAATTCTAACCGAGACTAGGTTAAGGTATCTAAATCTAATTTTTGATGTTACATAAGCCATAATTAACCCTAAGATTGAAATATTACCTAATACACAAATAAAAAGGTCAATTATGCCTAACTTAATATGTATGGATAACCTATAAAAGTTAACTAATCCAAGTATTACTATTCATCATACCAACACCTAACACCCATCTAAAATCTAACACAATATCATAAACATATTATGAACTAGCTCAATCTATGTAGAGGAAAACTTACCCTACATGGACACCGAAGAAACCTTGAAGAATTAATTAACTCACCCATTTTTCCTTCTAAGAGGCTTCCACAAGATGCCAAGCTATTAAAATCATAATCCACTCATAACCATAAGAATAATAATACCTATATTTTGATATTATACTTCAGGTCCAAAACTCACACCAAAATCCCATGTTGGTCTCGTTTATAGAAATTGCATTTTTGAGGTAGACCCAATATTCCCTTATGCTAAAAGAGTAATTACCCTCATAAATGGGTGAAATATGAGCTACATTAGGGCTTAAATCAGTCCCCCAAGTTCTAGAGATTTTTGACAAGGAATGGGAAATCAACTATGAAATTAGAGGAATCTCACCTCAAATTAGAAGGAGAATCAAGAAATACTCATTAACCAAGTTTCCCAAATCAACCAAAAAATTCAATCCTAGGCTATATTACCTCTTAGGGTTCTAGTATCAAGAAAATGGATGAAGAATGAGCAAAACGGGGATAAAAAGGGGTATTTGTACCCTTTCCAGGTTCTCGAGTATTGCTATAGTGACCTGGCACCTCATAATTGCCATAATTGGTGGCTACTAGGTAATTTGCGATCGTGACATATGGATCACAATAACCACATAAGTTGGTTGACATGGGAGTAACTATCATAATACGTGGCTTGCGATCGTCGGTGCTTCAGCACCAACTGAGACTTGGAAAATTCTAAGTCTACGCCAACCCCTCGGGATACATCCAAAGTCTCGTATACATAAAAATACTATTCAACCATATAAAAATTCAATGTTATGGATGTATTATCATAGTTAAAAAATTCCATTTGAGGTTTTTTTTAACAAAAAGTGGGTTACACACCCATATTCCATTTTCTTAACTTTTTGACTAATAGGTCAAAATGAGCTCGTGTGCCTCGAGACCTATACTAAGAGTCCTTATAGCCTAAAATTGACATTCCAAAGCTATTGGTACAGTTAGAATTGGCATACAAGATTATTTCACAAAATTTATTACTTGGTAGCCAATTTGAACCAGCGAAGGCTTTAAAATAAGAAACTAGCTCTAAAAACTAAACAAACTTCCTGATAACTAAAGTCTCAGTTCTAGCAAGTCATCAATGACTTGGGTAGCTATATAAAAGCTTTAACAGTGAAAATAAGCATAAATATAGAAATAACCTAAAGGGTCATTACAGTCCTGAACCATTTCTTTCATAATTTGCATCCATAATAGTAGCAATAATGAGAGCTAAAATCAAACCAAAATCAGGGGATAATAACAAGAGGCTAGATGATCCATAATTACACACTACAAAACCCAAGTTATAGTCAAAGATAGATGTCGGACTTGAACTAGAACTCAGATTAGCTACTTGTAGCCAGGATAGGTGATCTCATAAGGAGCCAACCTCGACCATAAATAGATGCCAAACACATATAGAACTTATAAGAATGACATAACTAGTGGTAATCTAGGGGTTCTAAGACCATAAAAAATCTATTATTTAGTAAAGTTAAGTCTCGATCAGCCAAATCTTCTAATGCAAGGTGTGCTATAAATAAGCCAAGTAGGTTGCAAATACTAAGTCAAAAAGGTATGGTCAAAGATCAGTTATTGCCTTTCCCAATAATAATAAAGCTGAGAAGGCATATAATAAAGTCTAAGTCAACCTACACCCAAGGTAATAGCCTAATAAAGTATCTATAAGACCATCTAAACCTAAAGTACAGTCATTCAAAGCCTTCTATCTACAAAGGACAGTAAGCCCCACAACAAGACCTAATAATCAACCTGTCACAAATACCTGCCCAAACCTAGATAAAAATTTCTTAATCCTATCAAAAGGCACTAAGATAAGTCTAGTTCTAAAGGTGGACTATATACTATACTAAGGGAAAATAGGCCTAAATTTTGGCAAAAGGGGCCTTAACCAGCTAAAGTAAGCATGAGAATATGGATAATCCATGCATGCCACCACTAGTATCAAACAAATCAAATGTAAGCGCCGAACCCTATATTATAACCCCCATCTAGCATGCAAGTGATACAATACATAGTCTTATAGAGAAGAGTAGATCAAAGCCTACCTCGATGCCAAACTTTAATCTCAAACTATCCACAAACTTCTCATCTCTACTCCACTCTCTTTAGATGTGGTTGTGTTATAAAAATCATAAACTATGCATTAATTTGAGTAAAACAATACCTATATTGATATATAAAGCCTCCGAGCCAAAAATTAGGTCAAAATAGCCCATAGGCCTACATATAGAATTCCAAAAATAAATCTGTTTTGAGATCCCTAGAATAATAAATAATTTGTGCTCAAAAATTGAGAAATAGAGTCTTAATTATGTCTCAAAATAGGCACAATATCTAAGAAAAAACAAGAATCAAACAAAAGAATGTGATAAAAAAACTTATAAGATATAGATGGAGAAAAGGTCAGACTAGCACCCCCACATGATCCTAGCTCCAATTTACAGTTGCCCTTACGTTATTTAGCTTACAAGATCGTAAATGGAGGAACAAAGACTATAAAATGACTGAAATTCATATGAAAAGTTATAAAATTGACCCGGTAGTGATCGCTAGAGCGGTTACTACTAAAGTGACATTTGACCACTAAAACTATGGGTAAGGGAGGTGAGGTACTACTAAAGTGGCACCCTAGTTGTTAAAGAAACTTTTTTCTTAAGCGGAGAGGTATCAGTAAAATGACCCCCAGCCCGGTAGCCAAGGTTTTTTGGATAGGGAACCATATAGTGAACCTCAACACAATGGCCAAGGTTTCTTAGGTGGCACAAGGTCACTAAAGTGACAGCCACCAAAGCGGATCCAAGGCTACTCTAGCGGTTGCACCAGATACCACACATCAAAATTTCATCAAGTCCAAATGGACTTCAATTGGGTGCTCGGGATTTATTTGAAACCCCTTACACAAAAACGAACTATGCTACCATACCAAATTCAATATTTCAAACTCAATTAAATCATAAAATTTTCCAATCGATGTTGTTTCGACAAAATATAGGCCCACACCCATAGTGTTAGTATCACAAAAACTACCCAAAAACCCAAAATAAGTTCAGAAGACTTAGGACCTAAACCAAGGTCCTCGTAGCATAAAATCCATGTTTTAAAGCTAATGGTGCTATCAAAATTCTCATCTGAGTCCGTTTATTAGGATATTTGGTTCAATGCTAATTTTTTAATAGAGAAAGCTCTAAAATAAAGATATGGGATTAAAACCAAAATGAATTGCCCAAAGACCAAATCAACCATCCCAATAAGTCATAAATAACCTGTAGCTACTATAAGGCATAAAATGCTAAAACTAGGCAAAAACGTAGAAAATAACTTAGAGGGTCATTACATATTAAATCACCCACACTTATTTTGTTGAACTCTAAATTGGATCCTAGTTGTATAGTAAATCTAATCTACACAATATGAAACAAAACTTAATAGCAACATTGAGTCAAATACATCTGAATTCACCTTAAACTCTCACCAAGTGCTATGTATTTAGACTCAATTGGAGCTAACTCTAGGTTTTGCTATTTGTTTTTCAGGTCTGGAGTTGGAAAATCTATATTTGGAGAGAAATTTTAAGGTACACACATTCTACATTCATTTATGTCTTTTAATTGGTTGAATCCCTATTGAGATTAAAATAACTCTTTTAGAATCTAGATACAATCACTAGTATATATATTATTTACTCTCCAACTAATTTGATGTGAATTTACATTATGATTTGTGCTTATTTATGACTGACTTATTGCTAAAAATCTTATCTTCAATTATATTAATCTGAAGTCTTTTTCGTCAATGCTTTTAACATTATTTGTGCTTTGTGTTGTTAATCCAATGTTAACATGCTTCTATCCTCTGTTGATACTTCTAAAATAGTATTGTAGCTCTGTGTACCTACAAAACCAAAACACCAGTTAGTTAAAAAAATCAGCCATGTTTTTCACCTCTCTAAAAGAATGTTGAATCTGAATTTTTCTACCATCCATATATCCTTTGACCTTCTTGATTAGAATCACAATACGCCATGAACAATGCCAATCTCCTCTAATAGTTTTTGTAAGTTCTATTAAATCAGTCTCTAAAACTATAGGCAAAAGTTATTTATGCACACAATATTCACAACCATCTTTCAAAGCAAGTGCTTCAGTATACATACTAGTAGACTCCTGAATTTTTTTACGCATAGTATACTTTAGATCTCCCTTATGATTTCTAAAATAAAATGCTATATAACTCTATTCAGGATTACCTCTTGATGGCCCATTTGAGTTACACTTAAACCAGTCATGATTAGGTAAGTTCTAGCATATTTATATAATTCATAGAATAGGTTTGTAATTCTATAAGTAATACATCATTAGAGGATATTATTTTGGAAAATCCTTTATTCAAGGGTATAAAACCAGACACTGGAGGTGCATAATTCTTGATATCTTATATACCACTCTCATCCAATTCATTTTACTTCCATAATTCATCTTATTACTATTTTTCCATATATTCCAATAGACCATTCTTGGAACTTCCTGGATGATTAGTTTTAATCTTCTTTTACTCTCCATTGTCCACTACTTTTTTAAAGTTTAATGACATTTCACAAAAGGACCCTCCACACCTGAACATGTTGCAAAATAGTTCAAAATCCTTTGTCGAAATTCACTACTGATAAAAACATGATGGTAGGTCTCTAGTTGAGGTGCTTCAAAATATCTACACTTTGATACCAATTGAATACCACTTTTTTTACAAATGTCATTTATTGAAAGCTTAAATTTCCATAGTCTTCTCACCAAGAAATTAATCATGAAGGGAATTCCCTTACTCCATAACATCTTTATATCATTTGCTGGAGTTCTTCTCTATATATATAAGTGAAGAGAACTTGAAAAGGTAAAATTATCAGTAATTTTAGGAATCCATCAAGGAGTATCCTAAGGTGATGCATGTTGATTGATAGTAATGTTTTCCTAAATATGTTGGACAATATCCTATGGAAAAAACTTTATCATCTTTTTTTCATCTCATCTATTTTCAATCATTAAACAATCAATATCACACGTTTCCTTATTTATCCCAAAATTCTTATCATTTATATGATACAAAGCCCTTAACTTTGTCCATTCGTAAAATCAGATATTAGATGAACCTACAGTTGGTTCCCACCAAATCTCTTATTCCATTATGTCTCTTTCGTCTAACATCTTCTTCCATATCTAAGAGCACCTTCTCTATTATAACAATGTGGGAATAAACTTTTTAAAATATTTATTCCACTATAATCTATAGAAAGTGATATTTTTATCCTGAATATCTACCATAACTTGGCATGTATAGCTTTAGCTATATCAAAGAGTAGTCTAAATCACAGTCCTCTTTATCTTTTTTGTAGCACATCTTGTCCTAAGCAACCTAATGTTTACTCCCACCTTTATTCTTATTACTCAAAAGAAATCTATTGAAAATCATATGCAATGCATATACAATTAACTAAGGAGGGACAAAAACTAATAGTAAATAGAGAAAAATGCTCTACAACACACTATTAAGTAACATAACTTTACTTCCATATGATAGTAGCTTACCCTTTTAGTTTTAGAGTCTTCCCTTTACCCTTTAGAAGAACTTATTATAATAGGCTTTTCTTTTTCTAGTATGGGTAATAAGGTAGCCCAAATATAAAAAAGTAAATTCACCTTGATTAAAACCTAGATCTTCACTTCATTCTACAAATTAGCGGCAACCTGTAGAAACTACTTTTGTGACCATAAATAAGTAATATGTCATGATTTTATGGTACTTTTGATGCCTAAAATGAGAAAAATATTCTGATTTAAAGGATTTTTAGGTTGATGTGATATTGTATTAGAGTTTGGTATAAAAATAGGGCTTGGAGGTGAATAAATAAAAAAAGAATTGCAGAAGCACCGATAAGGGACACTAGTCCATGAGTTAGTGAGTCACAGTATGACTCATAGCCTCAATTATCATCAAACCAAAATAGTTTTAGACTTAGTGAATTAGTGGATGACTTGACAATGAGTACTACCTATGACTTATTGGGTTACATTACGTGTCGTTAGGAGCAACCGTCCTGAGAGAAAAGGCCAAAGTTCTAAAGATGTGAAAAGTGGTGCAATGGTGATGGGGGCAGACAATGACTCATTAAGACACATGATGATTTGTAGCATGAATTATTTTGTACTCTAGCAAATTTTAGGGCTAAGGAAATCTTAAGGACAAGCAGAGTACAACAAAAGGCTATGACCCATAGGGTTACATGATGGATCATCATGATGAGTCGTCCTAAGAAGATAAGAGAAGTCCTGGAATAATGTAAAAAGGTCCCACTAAAAATGAGTCACCCCATGACTCGAAGGGTGACTATATAAGTTATAGCCAGTAGAGGAAAAAGCAGACAATGGATAAGGAAGAAGGACGATAATGAGTTATCATCCGTCTATATGACTCATTATCATAGGTGTAGCCACTGATGACCTTGATTTCCTATGTTATTTAGGATAGGTTTTATTTTATCTATAAATAATCCTATGAGGTCTTTTGTATTTTTTTACACTACTTTATATTTTACAATATAATATTGTGAGATCCTAAGGTATATTCTTGGAATTTTATGAAAATCATTTCTAGTGTTTTAATTCAAAGAGAGATTTTAGAGTTTCATTCTTATTGCATAGTCATACTCATGTTCTTATCTATGAATACTTCTTGTGTTATTGACACTACTAGTAGCTAAAAACCACAAATAGGGGTTGAGACAACTATGATGAATTGATGAAATAGGTTAAGTGTGAGGTAATTCTAAATTGGTGTTCTTACATATATAGGAATTTTTTTATTATAATTGCTTTCTAATAGTTTCAAATAATAGGAACTTGCCTTTATTCTATACTTTCTCAAGAGAGAGATAAATATTGGTAAAAATAAATAACAATAGATATTTGAAGCTAGCAACCTTCACCTAATAACTTGAGTCATAATAGGGATAATTAATCTGAGATCAACAACAAGGGTTAAAAGTGTGACACTTGTAGTCTAAGAGAAGAAGAGTGAAATTAATCTAAGGTCGAGATACGTTTAGATAAACCTATCTTGTTAGATTTTGAATACAACTCATCAGAATAGTTCACTAGCATGAGGAACCTATGGAGTTATAAAGTCAAAAGGATCACAATCCTAGTTTCTTCTCATTCTAATTAAAATCTAGCAACCAACAATTGTTATTATTGCTCTTTTGCTTCACAAAATCACCCCTCTTCTACTTATTTGCCAGTTACCTAGACAAATAACTAACGTTTTGGCTATTCCCTGTGGGATCGACCAAACCTAGTTAGGTTCAATACTTGATTCAGCGACCACCTTATAAATTTTGGGTGGTATAATTGGAACGACATCAAATTTTAGAATAATTTCAGGGGAATATGGTTGTGGAGTTGATTTATTGTGTTTGTTAGACTATTGTTTTTCTTTTGCTGATTTCACTTTTCTACTATTTCTAGGGCACACGTCGGTGTATGCCCAATAGTTAGAGTCAAGAAAATCCCTAATTCCATTTGATCCTGAACATGAGAGAACTTTGAGGTAAGATTAAAGGATGTAGAGAGAAGGAGTTCATGATTAAGGAGCCCTGCTTAAGGGGGATTCATGATGACCTAGTAATTTGGAATGAACCACTACAACAACATGATGCTAAAAAAACTATGGAAAAAGTCATCACTCGATTAATAGTTGAAGAAAATGCTAGGCAAGCAGCTGCTCGATGGACAGCAAAGAAGAGAGGGCTAGACAACAGAAGGCATATTATGTAGTTGGGCTTGATGTAAGGGACATATTGAGAATAAATAAAGGACAACAGCCTCTCCAAAAATATCTACCTATTTATAAAGATCTAGAGAAAGACCTAGATTATGTAAAGTTGATTGAGTTCAATTATTCCACTAGAATTTCATTAAGGTACTAAGTTCAACATCACAAGTGCGATGATTCATCTACTAAATTTAAAGGGGGTATTTTCTGGTCTACCTACTGATGATGCAACATGCATATCATTAACTTTGTAGGGATCTACACTTTATATAATCTACCTAGGGTGAGTCAAGATGCTATTCAATTAAGGTTATTTCCATTCTCCCTGGGAGAAGCTACTCTTTGGTTGGGTGAATTGACTCATAGATCTATCACTACTTGGAAGGTACTGATGACTCGGTTTGTGGATAGATTTTTCCCACTCTTCTTAATATTGTAATTAAAAAATGAGATATAAAACTTTCAATAGTTTTATTTAGATGCACTATATGAGACATGGCTAAGGTTTAAGAAGGAGCTTGAGAATATGCCAAATCATAGGATTACTAACAGAAACTTATTAGAGATTTTCTATAGAGCCTTGAATACTAATGTTAAGGCTATAATCACTGGTGGGACCTTTATAAGTCTATGATGAGAGCATATTTCTTAGATCTAAGATTAGATTATAAAGACCAATCGAGGGTAGCTGGAAGACAGACAAATCAATAGAACTTATGCTATTGGAGCCTCCAATGAGCAGCGAGTACTAGATGATATAGTGGCTCAAGAGTTGGCACAGATGAGGACTGAGATTAGATTCCTTACTAAGTAATCTTTGATAGTTTAACAAAAAGGGTAAATATATTGGGTGCACAAGGTAAGGATTATAGATATAAAGAGTCAATTTCTGAGAAAGAGGCTAAATATATTGACAAAACTGTGGTGGATTTCCCATCTAAGGGCCACGGTCCAATAAAAACAATCAAAAATCTACGAAAGGAAACCAACGCAAGGAAATCAAGGTCAGAACTACTATGAAGACAACTATAATAGGTCTGGGTATAGATTTAGGAGTAGGGATAGTGATGGTAATTAGAAGTGGAAATATGATTATAAATAAAAGAGTGGACTTTATGTTCCACCAAGAAACCATGGTGCTGAGTTTGATAATTCAAGGATGGAAGATTTGCTTGCAAAACTTGTTAAGGGGTTAGAGATCCAAGAAAAATGCCTTAAGGAGATTAGGGCAGGCATTTTGGGGATGATCCAAAAATTTAAATCTCATGCAATGTCCATTAAATAGATTTAGCAACAGTTTGAAATTATGTCTACCCCACTAAACTAGTGTCAATCGAGCAAACTTTCAAGTAACACCATCTAGAATCCTAAATATGATAGCCATTACTACTCGGAGTGGCAAGGCTATTAGTGATCCACCTATGCATATGGTTGATGATAAGAAGGAAAACCTTGTGTTTAATGATGATGTTTATGAAAATAAAGTAAAGAATTTGGTAGTGAATGAGAATGCATCTCAAAAGCCTATATTTATTGAAAAAAAGGCTAAGGCAAACTAAGAAAAGTGTAAGGAGCTCACACCAGTGTTGGATCCCATTGTATGACCTCCTTCTCTATTTCCCCAATGATTGAAAAAAAAAACGAAAGAAGAAAAATATCAAAAACTTATTTTGATGCTAAAGTAGTTGTTAGTGAACATCCTTCTAGTGGAGGCATTAGAACAAATATCGGGCAATGCAAAATTCAAGAAAGAATTTGTGACAAAGAACAAGACTATGAGTTTTAAGTGTAACACCCCAATTTTTTATAACCAGAATGCCACACTGTGCTCATGACCCCGAAGGACCACAAGCTAACCATCTTCTGATATTTGTACCTGAGCACTGCATAATATAGGTAATAAATGTGGAAAACTGGTGGAAACTTAGCATAAGGTTCAAAACGTCTAAAATACTCAACAAAAAACTGAATACTGATACATCTGTCCAAAAAACCTCTAAACTGTCTGAACTGTGGAGTTGATGGGACATGTCCCCAACTAACTCCATCTACTAAAAATAAACTGAATCTAATGCAATAATAAAACATAAAGCATCCTCAAATAAAGAAGACTCACTGCTATGTCTACTGCTACTGACTAAGTCTAGACTATTATGGGTGCTCTAGATCCCATACATCTGAATCTATGGTATAAGACACCATAGCGTAGGAAAGTATGCATCAGTAGTTTGAATGTCTAGGTATGCTAGATGAGGTAAGGCTGAATTCAAGGACTTATGCATGAACATTACTTAACTGAATATCATGAGAATACTGAATGGGGATATATGTATGAACGCACAAACCAAAACTGGAATCGCAGTAACACTAAATATGAACTCTGAATACTGGTTTATGAATACTGACTTACTAATGACTGGGTCTACTAATACTGATATCTGAGTTTACTAACTCTAGAATACTGAATAACTGAATCTACTTATATCAATAACTGAGTTTTAAGCTTGCTACTATCGACTGACTAAATCTGAGATCAAACCTCTCTAGCGGATGATCTCTGAATCTACAAATAATGATAAGGAATAATTGTATTTAAGATCAGACCTATCCAACAGAAGATATCTAAACCTTTTTATAATAGAAATGATGGACTGAGTTTAAGATAAGGCCTATCTAATGGGTGATCTCTGGATCTATTAGTACTGATACTGGTTAACTTTATGTGAGACCAGCCCTATCTATCGGGTGGTTTATGAATCTATGGAACTATCTAAGTTTCTTACTGAGATGGATAACTATATCTGACAGTCCTGATGTCTGAGTTCTACTCTGAAGACTGATACTGAAACTACAACTATGGGAGTTCTCACTTAACCAACATGCCCCAAATCTGAACTATTGGGGTCCAACCTGTAACCCCAGCTGGAAGGGTGTCAATATCGTGCCATGGGTAAAGACCTCTACTATGGTCAAGTCTCTCTAACGAGTGACCCTGAACAGGAAGTCAAGCCTAAGGCAGTATGATAGTAAATCCTTAATCTAATAGGTGACTTTTGGTCCTACGCTGGCTATGCAGTTTTAGAGCTCAGGGACTGTTACTAATGACTCTACCTCTTTAACGGGGAAGCCATCATCCCTGCAATCGCTCGGTGCTAGTTCCTACTCCCTACTGAAGAACTCTAAACTGATTCTTAATTGAACTTAGGCTAAGCCAAATCTATTACTATTCTTATTTCTTGACTGATCTAACTGAGTTCACTTGGTTCCGTTATCTGACGGAATGCCACTTGGATTCTACTATTTGGCTAAATGCTACCGAATTTTTCTTGTCCTACTGAGTCTCACTGAAGTCTGAGCTAAATACTGAATACTATTGAGTACTATTAAATACTGATTACTTTTGATACTATTAAGTTGGAATTGAATACTAAGTCAGATCAAACTGATACTGATACTAGATTACATTTATACTGAGATTACTGAATTTTCTTAAGTTTTGTAACCGTCTGAATTCTACTGGTCATGGCTTGATTGTGAGTATCTTGAAACTGACAATGGCTCTAGACTTGCAGCTAATTTTTTGAGTATAAATATCCCTAGGACTCGATAATATAAAAGTTAAACATAACCATTCTTGAATAACCATGACAATTGACTTTCATTCACCATTACAATCACTAAAGAATTTCAACAAACACTTGGCATACATGAATTCATATACAATTTGGGGATTTCTTGTCAACATGCTATAATGACCCTATTTCCTTCACACAAGCATTTTATCAAATATATGTGGAACATGCTTTGGTTATACAACAAATACTACACCTAAGTATCATGAATTCATCAACAAACCTGTAATTTGAAGAGGTTTATCATGAACATTACACAATTAATCACATGCTAAAATCATTCTTAATACCTGTAGTCTAAATCATGAATTAAAACTCAACAACACATAATCATGAACTTCAATACACATAAATCATGAAATCTCATAAATACATAAACTTTGTAGTTTTGAAAAGGATTCTTGAATTTGTTGGGTGGAAGGAACCCAAGAATAAACATCTAACATACCTTAGAAGACTCTTTCTTAAAGGTTATTGGAGAGATTCTTGTTTTCTTGAATTTTCTTAAAGAAGGGTTTTTATCTTGTTTTGGGGTTTTTGATCTTGAAAAAAACCCTAACTTTTGATGTTATAGATGAATAATGAAGTTAGGAGCCTTGATATGATATAAATAGGTGTTAAAAAGGGTGGGGAAAGACCAAAATGCCCTTTCTAAAGTGACTAAAAATGAACGGGACATACGACGGTGGGGTGCAATAGTCTATTGCTCGGTTGATGGTCCGTCTGACTGACCATCGCACCTGGACCAGAACTGGGACTTATTGCTTTATCGTGATGTCCTGGGGAGATGGTATGTCACTAGCTCGATGATCTATCGGCCTGCCCATCGCACCTAGATAGTTCAAACAGGTTTTTATAAAATGTCCATAACTTTTTTCCCCGATATTTGATTTTGACAAATTTGGTATTGATGGAAATGTTATTCAATTCTCCACATGAAAAAATCCAATATTATGGAAATTCTATGCAGTTTAAAATATTTCTCACTTGTGAAGTTAGCCCTTACTCTTCTTAAGGGTGAAACTCGACTTAAAGAAAGTTCAGGGTATACATTAAGCCTATGGACAATGTGCACCATTGTAGTGTACTTGGTTTCCTCTCTATAATTGACAATAAAAAAGACTAAGATCTTTTATATTATTTATACAATTGAGTCTTTGGATAATGCAAGGGCCTTATGTGACTTGAGTAATAGAATTAACCAGATACCATTTGTAGCTTATAAGAAGTTAGGGTTGGGATCATCTAAATATACCTCTATGAAACTTTTGGTGGAAATTCGTACTGTGAAAAAGTCAATGGGAATCTTATGTGATGTGTTGGTGAAGGTGCATCCTTCATATTTCTAGATGACTTTGAGTTTCTTGACTATGAGGTAGATTTTAAGGCTCTTATTCTACTAGAAAGGCTTTTTCTCATGACTGGACAAACATTGGTTGAATAGAAACTGGTAGATAAAGTTTCAGTTGAATAATGAGCAGGTTACTTTTAACATATGCAAGTACATAAACCTGTCAAAGGATATGCATATGATCTTTGTAATAGATACAATAGATGAGGATGAGTTGGTAGTTCCTATTGAGGATAGACTCGGTGTTGAGGAAATTATAGTAGTAATAATGAATTTTGACAGTGATGGTATTAACGAGAATGGTGATATTATGAGTGTATTTTTTGGATGAGGTTTATACATTTATGCACCAAAGATTTTCATTATATTAGGAAGGCCTTTTCTCATAACTAGACATGCATTGGTTTACATGGTAATTGGTATATGTGGCTTCGATTGAATAATGAATAAGTTACTTTTAATGTATGACACTCCATAGTTAAAGGAAATACATATGATCTCGATGATAGATACAATAGATGAAGTGTTCCTATTTAGAAAAGACTCGGTGTTGAGGCACTTAAAATAATAATAATGAATTTTCATAGTGATGTTATTTACAAGAATGATGAGATTGTGAGTAAATTTATTAGTAGGATTTCATACACTTATGCACCAAAGAAGTTTGATCTTGATTTGAAGAATAGAGTGACCCCACCAATTAAACCATCTACGAAGAAGCCTCCCATTTTATAGCTCAAAGCCCTTCTTTTTGATCTGCATTATTTATTTTGGGGGTACAACAATACTTTGTTGGTTCCTATTGCAGTTGATTTATTAGAGAGATAAGTTTAGTCCTTAGTTTCTATTTTACAGAGGTTCAAATTATCCTTTGGATGGTTATTGCTGACATTATTAGAATTTTACCTAGAATTTTTACATACAAAATCCAACTTGTGTTGAATTGTATACCTAGAATTGAGCACCAACATAGATTAAACTTGCCCATGCAAGAGATTATGAAGAAATATATAATTAAGTGGTTAGATATAGGCGTAATTTATTTAATTGCTGATAGTAAATGGGTGAACCTAGTCTAATGTATTCCAAAAGGGGTGGAATCACTATGGTTCTTTGTAAAAAGAATGAGCTAATTCCTATGAGGCTAGTCACCAGATGAAGAGTTTGCATAGACTACAAAAAGTTGAATTCATCGATCGAGAAAGATCACTTTCCTATGCCTTACATCTACCAAATGTTAGATCGTCTTGATAGTATAGTGAGGTATTGCTTTCTAGAAGGTTATTTGGAGTACAATCAGATTTCTATCACCCCCAAAGACCAAGAGAATACCACCTTCATATGTTCATATGAGATATTTATATATAAAAGGATATTGTTTGGTTTATGTAACATTCCCACTTCTTTTCATCTTTATGTAATGTCCATCTTTTTTACCTGTGTGGAGGACACTATTGAGGTTTTTATGGATGACTTTTCATTTATGGGTGACTCATTTGATGATTGTTTGATATATCTCTCCAATGTTCTGAGGTGATGATTAGGAATGTAACTTGGTGTTGAATGGGGAGATGTGTCATTTTATGGATAAGAAAGTAGTAATGCTTGGTTAGAATATTTCAAAGAAGGGGAATGAGTTCGACAAGCCAAAGATTGGAGAAATTGAGAAATTACCCCTACCAATTTGTGTGATGGAAATTTGTAGATTTTTGGGGCATGTAGGTTTCTATACAAGATTCATCAAGGATTTTTCTAATATTGTGAATCCATTATGCAATTTATTGGAGAAGGATGTAAAATTTATCTTTCATGAGCTGTGTCTGAAGGCATTTGAGTGTGTCAAAGAGAAGTTAATTTCAGCCCTCATTATGGTCTACTAATTGGACCTTTCCATTTAAGGTTATATGACTACTAGTGGCATGGTGCTAGGTGCAGTCTTAGGCCTAAGGTGAGAGAAGATGTTACATCCCAGCAACTATTCTAGAAAAGCACTTAAACCTGCTTAAAATAATTACATTGTGACTGAACAATTGTTAACTATTATTATGTTTGCATTTAAGAAATTTTGATCTTACTTGCTTGGCACAAAAGTGATTGTGCATACATACCATGCAAATCTTAGATCCCTTATGGAAAAGAATAATGCAAAGTCAAGGTTGATCATATGGGTACTTCTACTGTAGGAATTTGACTTTAGGGTAAAGGATCAAAAGGGACTATGAATTAAGTAGCCGACCATTTATCATGCCTTGAAAAGGAGGCAATGTTGCAACTAGGGGATGAGATTGAAATTAATGATACTTTTCCTAATAATAAAAGTGTTGGCAACATCACAAGACTTAATTCCCTGGTTTGTAGTCTTTGTAAATTATTAGCAAGTGATCTAGTTTTAGAAGATATGTCATTTCAATAGAAAAAAAGGTTCATACAGGAGGTGAGAAAATTCTTTTGGGATAAGCCATACTTACTTTGGGTTTGTGCGTATGCTGTGATTTGGAGATGTGTTCCTGAGGTAGAGATGTTGAGTATCTTATAGGCATGTCACTCATTACCAGTTAGGGGTCATCATGGAGGTGTACAAAACATACATAAAATCTTGCAATGTGGTTTCTATTGTCCCACATCTATAAAGATGCACATGACTATGCTAGGTCTTGTGAATAATGTCAAAGGCAAGGGAACATCTCATGCAGACATGAATTTTAATGATGAATATCCTTGATCTCAAATTATTTGATGTTTGGGGTTTTGACTTTATAGGACCCTTTGTAAGTTTACATATAATGAAATACACCTTAGCAGCTGTTGACTATGTTCTAAATATATGGAAGCAATTGCAGTTTCAAACAATGAGGGTAGGAGTGTCACAACGTTTTTGAAAGAACTTTTTCTCTAGATTTGGTATACCCTAAGCTATTACTAGCGATGGGGGCTCTTACTTTTATAATCAACTCTTCAAAACCTCACTTAAAAAATATGATGTTAAACATAAGGTGGCAATACCTTACCATCCTTAAAGAAGTAGGCAAGTTGAGGTCAAGTCTATATTAAAGAAGACTGTGAATGCCAATCAGACAGACTGGGCTAGAGGCTAGATGATGCATTGTGGGTTTACAAGACAACATTCAAGACCTATATAGGTGCTTCCCCATATCATCTGTTGTATGAAAAGCATGACATTTCATTTTCTTGTCGAACTTGAACATAAGGCATTATGGGTATTGAAGAGGCTGAATCTGAAATTGAGGATGTGGCAAAAATTAGATTAGAACAGATGAATAACATTGATGAATTCCATCTTTGTACTTATGAGATATCACCCTTTTACAAAGAAAATATGAAGTTATATCCTGACCAAATATTGAACATAGATAATTTTACCCAACAGACTTAGTCTAGCTATATAATTTAAGGCTTTGCCTTTTTCCTGGAAATCTGAGGTCCAAATGGTATAGACTATTCATTGCAGTAAGGGTACTTTTGCATGGGCCAATTAAAATTGAAAAGAGATAGGGGTGCCCCATTTAAGGTAAATGGTCAATGTGTGAAGCACTATCTGGGAACTACATAAGAGATTAGGTTATGTGAAAAAGTTAACCTAAATGAAGTTTGAGTAGTCAAGGGAATTGAGTCCTGTCACGATATTAAATCAAGCACTTCTTGGGAGACAACCCATGATTTTGGAATTTTATATGTTATAGGGTAACTTATATTGAAATAAGTAGGGTATAACAAAACTTAAAAGACACCAAAAAAATTTTGGGGCCCAGTCATGACGAGATACCCTATGAATTGTAAGGAGATGTGATAACTCTTCATATGACTCCTCATAATGGTAATATGCATGATGATGGAACTGTTACCCAACGATTCTCAAAATAAGTTATAGCCATACACTATGAATTACTATCTTGATTAATGGGGACTGGTGCCCCCAGGTATGTTTTCTCAATCCTTTGGTCATGATAGAAGGAGAGTAGGACACATAGTCACTAACGACAAGTCGTCATAAGAAGTTGTGGTCACTACGCCTAAAGTTAGTCCAATTTTGAAAATACATGACCCAACCCAAACTACTTTAAATAATTAAAAAGTAATCGATCTGATTTGATTCCCTTTCCTTTAAAAGTACTGTAACTCCCTCAATAATTTCTTAACTGTTACCTCTCCCTACACTAATAAAAGTCTAATCATTCCCTCACTACCCCACTACAAAAAGATTAACCCACTCCTCCAAAAATTCTATTGAACAAAAGTTCGTATTAATGATTTCACACTCCTAGTTGTTTTCAAGCATCATTACTCCAAACCAAAGTAAGTGTTACTCTTTGATTCCAAATTTGTCTAAGATTCGCTTTAATTATGAGTAGTGAATCATATGGGTTCTTAAAACCTTAGAATTAATAGCTTGTGAAATTGGAGTTAATGGTTTCACTTGTGTTTGATAAAAATACAGGGTAATACTATAAGAAAAGGGTGACTAGTTATTCTAAATTATGAACTGACTAATTACCTGGTTGAAGTCTGAGTCACCCAATATTTTCATGGGAGGAATGTCCATAAGGCCGTTCTAATAAGCATTTGTCATAGTAAATGAATTATTATATGCAAGAACGCACTAGAAAAAAATGGGATTGGTGAAAAAGATAGTGAATACCTATGCAACCCCTACGACTCTCGCAATGTCTCGTTTCCATTAGTCACGAGTCCTTGTGTGAGCCAGAGTGACTTCATTTGGGTCACACAATAACTAAGTCCCTATTTGGATGACACTTTTATCTCTGCAGTAACTTGATGTCTTGTAGGTCTCAAGAAGAATCATTGGGTGGGCCACTTTGAAAGGGTTTTTCTAGGTAGAACTCCACTCAACTACTTATCCTACAAGTCATTATGTGTGCTGATAGGGCATTGAGTTTAATCATTTGGAAAATAGTCTAGATGGTGGGGAACCCCCAGAACTTATGAGTCTGAAGATAACTAATCCTCTTGTTAAACTCAAAATGAATGGGAACAAGGTAACTTATATAATTTTTTACTCTTTTCCTTGTATTTATCTAAATATTGTTACTAGTGTATGATCCCCACACATGAATAATGACACCAAAGAATGACAATACCAAGGGAAGAAATAATAGGGCAAGTTGACTCCTAAGAAATAGGCCTGGTCCATTCACCAACTAAAAGATAAACCATTGGTAGAAGAGGAGTCGAGTGGATTAGTGAAAGAATAGGCTATCTTATGGCCAGTTCAGCCATTGAGTAGCTTGCCTTAAGGCAATCAATCAAGGTACCAAATAAAAAGAGCTCAGGCAGTTTTACTATATTTACCTTCTCATCTCTAGTATAAATAGAGGGAAGATTCTAGTTTTAGTTCTTATTATAAAGAAGAAAGAAATGAGAGTATCTAAAAGAGAAAAGGAGAGGCTACATCTGGAAGAAAGTCTAGTAAAGTAGGATCTGATTCCAAATCAAAAGAGTCGATTAAGAGTGAGGATAGGGACGATACTAACAGTTCTCAACATGAAGTTCCACTTCTATCACCATCCAGCCTAAGCTATAGATTGAGATCACATGGTGCCAATACTTAATTGGTAGGGGTATCTAGGCATGCAGGAACTATATGAACGTGAAAACAATACTATCCCCAACACCAGTCAACTGAAGTAAGGGTTCTATGTTGATCCTAGGTTATTAGCCATAGAAATGACTGAAATGCCAAAGTTTTAAAGTTTGTTTACTAAATAGCATTTTGAGTGGATGATGAAGGAGTATGATAGGTACATCCCAACCATAGTTTAGGAATTTTATGTTGCTTACAATATGGAGCTAAAGTGATTGCATCCGTAAGGGTTAGCTTTGAAGGTGGGTGACTGGTGACGACCAAGCTACACCTGTACTCTAAAGATGATGCAGTAGTTGAAAAATATAGTAACCCAACAAAGGTTGGGGTCAATTCCCAAGGGAATACATGGAATTGTGTCTCTTAGTTATTGTGACCAACGGGAAGAATAGGAAAAGTAAATAGGGGGTTTTGACTAGCAATATCGTACAAGTGGCGAATATCAACTTTAGTTGTAAGTAGTTGTAGGTGAACACTAGGATTGTGTTCCCCTAGCTTCTCAACTCCGTAAGATTATCTTGCTTCATTGAACCAACCCAATACCTTGCATGTAGAATTGATAAGTTATGTACCTTCTACAGTCTTTTGGACTGGCAGAAGGATTTCACCCTTTACCTTTTGAGTCTCAAGATGTCGCCTTACTAAACCTTATCTTGACCTATGTTAACTATTACCTTTGGAGTCTTGAGTTATTAGATTAAATATAACCATCTTACTTAGATAAAACCTAGTAGCGTGGATCGACTGGTAAACTCCAAATTCTTATTGTCATTATCTTTTCCTAGTCACTACTTCTCTTTTTGAATAAGTAGCAATAATCTAGGTGGGATCCTACTATTTGAAACTGCTAAAATAACCATTAAAGTTAAGATAATATAATACATACATGGGTATCGATTCAGAACAATAATAACACTTTCCCTACTTTGTTAATCCGCCAGGGTTTCGACAACCCTAGCTAAGGGTTTTAGCTGCTTATGATTGTGAAGTAATCAAAAATATTCATTACTTAAAGCATAAGATGAAATAACAATAATCATAAGTAAAATCCTAAAAGCATAACAAAATTAATCAACAAAAATCAGTACAAGAGAATTCCAAGATCAAAATCAAATATCAGAATCTAAATATGTTTGTAAGTATCAAGAGTGCGTAATTCTAGTAAGAAACACATAAGGGATATTTATAGTACATAAGAAAACCCTCAAACCCAAATCGAAATGAAATAGGAGAAAAAAGGGTTGGTGATTACATGTGATCTCCACATGCGGCCTTAGGATGGGTGCATGTAGTGATGGAATATGCCCAGAACAAAAAATCCTGTAGGTTTGCTCTTGGGATTTTGGACTTTTGACACATGTTTTGCCCGCATGTGGTCCACATATGCTACATGTGGTCCGCATGTTGACTTAGCAAGTGCCGGAAGTTGTTTTGTCTACTCTTCTTCAATTCTCGCACATGTTTTGGCTATGAACAATTTGTAAATTGTCTCAAATACCCATTATTGATCACATAAGTAGGAAAAATCAAGTTTTTCCTATTTTTCACAAACTTAGCTTCCAAAATCTAGTTTCCTAAAAAATATACCCAAAACGTATCATATCTAACAAAACAACCTCAGAAAGTTGCATATTTTCCTTGTTTTAAGCATCAAAAGTGCTAAATTTCTATAGAACATCAATAACCTCAACTTAGAAAATTTGCATGTCCTTAGTAAACAAAACACAACAAAACTAAACACGGTGTTTAACTAGGAGAATCTGAGCTATTCAAGGCAGTTGATCAACACTTTAAGCTCTAATCACAACACCCCCTCCTATCTCACTTTTGAAAACCAACCCTGTATAAACATAAAGTACAATAATGTGACATAGTGGGATCAAGGTATTCCATTACATTAGCAATAGACAACCATGCATATGTACAAGTTACACTGCCCAAATATGTAACCAGCTAGCAGTATGACTCATGAACCCTCACAATAAAGATGTCCTACTAACTCATATGAAATAATGCATGTCAACGCAGGGATAGTCAAAAGACACTCACACTCATAAGAGAAGTTTTAATGAATGTGCATCCAATATCATGGGCTTGCCCTTATTTTCTTTACCTTAGCAGTCAGACAGTTATGTTAGGATCACTATAGGACTTTTATTGGCTTTTAATATAGGCTTGGGAGATGGTATAGTACATATGGACATATCAAGTGAGTAAGCCTCTTTGTCACTTTACTATACTTGGGGTTTCACTTATTAACCTATTTTCTTTTTATTCTGCCCTTATTTCTCCCTTTTCTATTTTAAAGCACATTCAAATTAGGTGTGGTCTTTTATTCTTTCTTTTTCACTTTTTTCACAATTTTTCTTTTCTTTTGCTACCACACCCAGCCCTTCAAACTTTTTCTCTTATTTTCCCCTTCTACATACCTACCTTACACTACACACCCCTATGATAACCACCCTCAACTTAGGTGTTTTGCCTGAGTTTAGGTTCACAATGTCCAAGGAGGACCAGGGCCAAAACAAGTTCTTTGTAACATAATAGGAAGGTGAAAGGTGTAACAAGAAAAAAAGGCTATAAGGCTCAAAATAGGGATCAAGGTATACTATTTCACATATGGGAGGTCATTTAGGATAAAAGTGTACTAAAGTTAAAAATGGCCTATGATCCTTTCCTAACTGACTATCTTTTAACCTAAGCTAGACTAACCAGGCATATTCTAAACTCAACACACAAAGGGAACTAGGTAGCATCCACATAGCACAGAGTCAATATTAAAAACCACTACTTATCTGGTTCATGCAACTTTTAGAAAGTGATTATCATAGCCCCAACCCTAATGTCATAACATGATCCATAATGTTCACACATATATACATTTACACAATTTTGAAGGGGTATCAAAAATCAATCAAAATATGAATACTGCCCTAAATACTTAAAAATCTCCTAATTACAAAAAAAAACTCAACACAATATGAAACAAAACATAATATGATGCAAATTATCCTAGACATTTTGGTTCTATAGCCATACCATGGCCGACAAGAAAAGAAGCACGACAATAAAAACCTTCGGTGGTTATGTTATAACCCACCGCAACTAAAAATTGCTCATTATCCTTAATGCATAAAAATAATAAAAAACAAAGGGAAGTAAGAACATACCTGGGATACACTAAGCATCTGCATCATGAGCATCCCCAGATAGAGGCATATCATCTGGAGGAGGCAGAGGTGGTGGTGGTGGTGGTGCACTATTAGAATATGAACCCACTATTATAACTACATACCTATGCCTCTCAATGACTATAATATCTATAAGATAATGTCTGGCCTTTTTAACGGCCTAGTCATATGGCATATCAGGATCCTGTAAGTCTCTTAAGTTACCTCCCTTTGCCCTAACTATTGAGACCTCATCCTTATCCTCTACAAAGAAATCAAAATATTTAAGTGCACGTACAGGTAATATTTGGACCACTGGAGGTATAAATGAAAGATTTACTTCCACACAGCTCTCTGTAAGAGAGCGTACCTCTGCTCGTAATATATCCATCTCCTCCTACATCAGGGATAGATTCAACATCTTTGTCTCTATAAATCAAGCTGTAATCTATCTTTCAAACTCATCAAGATATGCTTGTAAGTCAGCATATATCTTAGACAAGGCAGTTCTCTATATGGCCTCCCATCTAACATCTGCCCTCTCAAATCTAGTATGAACCCCTGAATATATTTACTAGTATAGAGTAGTCATCTCGGTCTTTACAACCCTCAATTGAGTACCAGTGGACCTCTCGAATTCCACTAAGCTCTGTAAGAACTCCTGAGATATAGTAATCATACATGTAGCAGGAGCTGTAGTGAATGGGAGAGTAGGCTCTAAAAATATGCCAACCAAGTTACTTGTGTCTCCTTATCTTGAGTACTCATATCAAGGGCCTCTCTCTGCTTCCCTATATGAATATAAACCCTATCTCCCATGTTACCTCAATGTAATTCACTAGGATTTGTGAAAACTGATGGACCCTCAGTCTGGGCTCGAGGTACTGTAGATGGCTTACTAGGTATTTTGGGAAGGACCAGATATTATGGATCCTTCATACTCTTTATCTGCACAGTGAAAGTCACACATAGTCTCTCATCTACTCCTGGTATCTCATGTATACTACCCTCATCACATAAACTCTGAATCAAGTAAGGAAATGACAAATTAGTCATATCTCTAAATGCTATATCATGGATCTCATGTCGGAGGATAGTTGTAAAATCAATAGAATATCAACCCATCAAACTAGCAATAGAGTTTCTCTCTCCCAATTTAACACATTATCTATGGTTGTGGGTAACAATTGATATCGAATGAGAAACCACCAAAATATGGCATCAAAAGGCAGTGAACCCTTTTTGATCACACCATGACTTTTGATCCATGGGTTGTCATCACCTAAAAGTAAAATATAATTGGCTTTCCACCTAGCCATCTTAACCCTCTCTCGTCTATGCTCAATCGGCCACATAATTTATCGATCTTGTATGACTTTTAATTTGTAGCCACACACTATTGTAGAGGTGGAAGTGATATAATCTGGGCTAAAAATGACCTGGCGGGTAGTCTTTACTAAAATATCAACTCTAACCCCTCTCACAAAGGTATGATCAAGTTGTGGATGCTCCATACGCCTCATTAGGCCTGGATATCTACAGATCATAAGAACTACTATAACACAATATAATGTATGAAACTCTCACACTATAGCTAGGCTATAAGAATTGAGTGGTCTGGTCATCCACTCTAATTGATATCGATCAAAGATTGCCCATAATTATGGTGCTCAACTCAACCCTGATAGATCAATCTTGCGTTCCTCATAGATAATCCTCTTAGATCGTCTGACCTTCGAAATACGGCTGTCCATATAAAATATACTCTACATTCCCTCCAAGAACCACCTCTAATTTTTTTCCTCGAGAGGTGCCTCTGAGGTATGTGTGGGTACAAAACTCTTCTCTTGCTGTACTGGTACCTCATGGGAAGCCTTCTTTGTACCTTTCTTAAACTGAGGTACATCTGACTACTATACATATGTGGTGGTACCCTTCTTAGACTGGGGTACTACTGATGATTCCTCATACTCTGCATCCTCGGATGAACCCTGGGACCCTTTCTCAAACTGGGGGGTCCTGAGCTACTCTTTGTGAAGCTAACTTAGAATCTTCCTCCTCATCATTATTGTGATCACTAGGCAGTGGATAATGTGTAGGTGATATCTGTGCTGACTTTATCCTTGGCTTAGCTATATGTGCCTGTTCAATCTAGATGATCTAGGTAGCCTCAACCTGAGACCTGGGCTGAGTACAAGTTGGTCTTTTACCCCACTATTATTTCTCAGGTAGTGTCTATCCTTTAGCACCCAATATAATAGACTCGGCTGCCTGGCATAATTGTCCTCTAGTAACTCTACGAGTCACCCTATCTATCGCATATCTAAGTCGTGTAATTGGGTACTCCTTCACCAAACCACTAGGATCGAGGAACTTATTTCATCTTATAGATATCCTAGCCTTTTTCTTCTTAGAAGCTTCTGCTGCCATATGTACCTAAAAAACTAGACGTTAGTTTTTAAAAAAATGAGGGATTGCAAAAGTTGAAGAAAAACTAAAAATTGAAAAAATTTAATTTTTTCCTCAATTTTCACACCCCTATAACTTATTTGACGTCCCAAAAAATCCAATGTATACACACATATCAAGAATCATGATTTTCAATGTAAAATAACACTACTCATCTAATTTTACCTTTCGGTTGGGGCCTAACCTTAGAAGTTAATTCAAAAAAAGGCCCTTCATCAAGATTATAGACTACTTTAAGTCTCCTACATAAAAGTATGATAAATTCTATATATTTTTCATTGGAATCCACATATCAATTTGTTTATTCAACAAATAAATCAATACATAACTATTAAGAGACGAGAAGGTTACCTTTTTTATTAAAATCAAGAGGTGAACAATGAAGAAATCTAGCAAAACCCAAGTTGGAACTTGTTTTGGTGTGTTGGCACAAGTTGGTACCTTAAACAAGATTCACTTTAGTTTTTCTTTAAGCATGGGATTAGTTTACTATTTAAGAGGAAAGTTTGAATTTGTAGATAAAATTAAAGTTTTGAGGATTTGAATGAGTTAGAATAAGGATAAAGTTGTTTAAATAAGGATGGGGGATGTTTTAGGTCTTAAATATGTATTGTTGGGCCCAAAATTTTAATTAATGTTTGGGCCCATAAGTGACCTACCTGCAGCACCCACTTGCGGCTCGTATGTGCAGAGTGCATGTGAGCTAAAATTTTTTGGCCCATTTTCCTTCATTCTGGGTTTGTATTTTGATAATTTCCCATATACTTATGATCCTGTAATATGAATTTACAATCCTAAAAGTATGAATATGTACCAAAGTCCAAAACTTTCCATTCTCATCCTCAAAAATCTCATCTTTTGAAATTAATGTTCAACTTGGTCCATGTGGGACTTATGACCATGATGGGTTAGTCACACAGTCCCCTTACCTAGAAATTTATTCATGTGGAAATCTTACCACATTTTGAGTAATTCCATAAGCTATAAACCTACAAAAAAATAACAAAAATGTGAACACTAAAATAGTGGGTTGCCTTCCACCCAACACTTGATTTAACTTTATGGCACGATATGGCTGTGTTGGTTAATTAGACTTTACAAACAAGCCCATGGGTTTCCTGCCATGCAGTCCTTGATTTAATGTCGTGGCACAAGATAGGTACCTTGATTACTCATAATTCATCAAGATACCCATAAGAGTACCCTCCATAGTCATCAATACAATCAATCACTAATACTACCCTCACGTCTGTGGGATGCTCTATTAATTTTTTTATGTTGAGGGTGGCCTCCTGACTATTAACTTTAAATATTATCTCTCCTTTCTCCATGTCAACCATTACTCTACCTGTTGCCATAAATGGTCTCCTTAATATGATAGACATCTCAACGTCATCCTCACAGTTAAGAATAAATAAAGTTAGCCAGAAAGATGAAGTTATCCATGCTCAAAATCACATAAAATAAAATTCCCATAGGTTTCTTCACTATGCGATCATCCATTAATAGCTGCATTAAAGTTGTTTCAGGAAGGTTCAAGCCCAAATGCTTGAATACAACTAGTGGCATCAAATTGAAGTTGGCTCTTAAGTCATATAAGACTCTGGAGAATTGGGATGACCCAATGGTACATGGTATAGTGAATGCTCTGAGATCACCATTTTCAGGGCCAGAGACCTAGTAATGACTGCACTACAGTGGTGCAAACTATTAACATCCTCAATCGCAACTCCTTTCTTCTTTGTCACTACTTGTGTCATAAACCTGGAATATCCAATCATCTTCTCCAATGCCTTAAGAAGATGGATATTCAAGCTCAACTCTTTTAGTATTTTAATGAATCTTTTGAATTTTCCTTCCTCTTTTTTCTACTTCAGTCACTGAGGAAACGAAGGGGTGGTCTTGGAATTTGTCTTATTTCCTACTCAACAACACGACCCTTACCTCTTTACCTAGCAGTTGTATCATCACCACTTGTTTTCTTTTCTAACTCCACAATATGTGTCTCATTAATAGAAGCCTCATCGTGTCTTGACACTTCCGCAACAAGTAATAAGGGATCCGTAGTAGTCATACCACTCCTTGTGGTAATGGCAAGGACATGATCATCATTTCTTAGATTTTCCACAATGTTGCTTGAAAGGGTACCTGGCTGCCTTTGGTTCAGTGTTGTTGTAATCTACACGAACTGGTGTACCAACTACTTGATGGCTGTTGCATAAGATTTGACCTTCTGGATCAACCCTGAAATATCGGCCTTAATCTCCTTAAGGTTGATCTCCTGATTTTCTTGACCCTTTAACGTCTTAGTTAGCATCTCTTCTATTCTTGATTCTGCATCTTTTCTACCAGGTGGAATATACCAATCTCCCATCTCTCTGTAGTCATCATTCTTTCTCCTATCACCATCTCACTCCTTACCACATTCTCTGTATCTGTCATAGTAGTTCTGACCTTGGTTTCCCATACTTTTGACTCAAAAACCCACCAACTGACGATCCAGATAATTTGTTTCCTCCTTCCATTTTGACTAAAAAACTTTGGAAGTTATCCCCTGTGCTCCTACTACATTTACTTTCTCAGAACTTCCCGTTGCAAACTGCTTTGCCAATAACAGTAGATTTGTTCTTATCAATTCAATCATCAACTACTTTTTGGTTGCAAGAGTCACCAATAGCATATGTTCCAGATCCCCTCTTAGCCTCCTGAGTTTTCCACCATCGATTAGTGAGCTAGATCTGATCTAGCATCTTCGAAGCTACCTCCCAAGGTAGTATCATAAAAGCTTATCTAGATATAATGTTTGATATGGATCTCGAGCTGATGGTCAAGGCTTTGTAGAATATCTCTAATAAGATCATCACTGGCATCCGATGGTTAACTGTAACTCCTAAAACTATAGATCTCATCCTTAAGCTAAAACATCCTGGATGGAGGAAAGAACTGATTCAAGAATTTCCTGTGCAACTCATTTCAAGTAGTGATAGATCATTCTGGCAGTTCCCTAGCCATAAAGATGCTTCTTCTGTAAGTAAGAAGGTGAACAACCTTAATCTATGTACTTTCTAATTAAACTCTAGAATGGTGTATGAACTACAAATCTCAATAAAATTTGCAAGGTGTATATTTGTATCATCTGCAGGCAAACCCACAAATACACCCGCCAGATTTAAGAGTTGGATCATTATGCTTGTTATGTCAAACTTAATGCCTAGGGGTAAAATAGGAGGGATAATGGCTCCAGTATCTTCTGGTTCAATGTATCCCAGATATTCTTCATCATCTATATGGTTGCACATACTAATATGTTAGCATAACTTGAATAAGACAACCTCCATCTCTATTCTAATTTCCATTGAGTGCTGCTCGGGGGTCTGCTTCTTGTCTTTACTCAGCTACCTATGCCTCCGTAGCTACCTGTTGAGTTTCTTATATTTTTCTCTTCTCATTCTTAGAATGAGCTATAATATCACCATTCTATCAATCAATACTATCATGTATTCCTTTGGGAGAGGGGGAGTCACATCATCACACACCCCTTCAGGAATATCATCTTTTGTCTGTTCTATTATCTTACTTGGTGTTTATAGGATTCTCTATGGATTTGGATTCACTGGGAGTAAAGGATTGCCTCTAATCCATATGTTAGGCATACACTAACATATACCCCACTAGAACAAATATAAAAATAAAACCAAAAACTGTAACAACTTCAATTCACAAATCAACACTGCATTCCCCAGGAACGGCACCATAATTTGGTGATGCCCAAGCTACACTTCTACTCTGAAGATGATGATTTCGCTTCCAAATATAGAAACCCAATAAATGTTGGGTTTGAGTCCCAAGGGAGTACATGGAATCATGTTTCTCAATTGTTGTGATCAACGAGCAGAATAGGAAAAGTAAATGGGGGGTTTTGAGTAGCAATATCAAACAAGTGGAGAATATCAACTTCGATTGTAAGCGATCATAGGTAAAAACTAGGATTGTGTTCCCCCTGACATCTCAAATTTGTAGGCTTACCATGTTTTATTGAACTAACCCAATACCTTGCTTGTAGAATTAATAAGTTATATACATTCTACAGACTTTTGGAATTGCAGAAGGATTTCACCCTTTATATTTTGAGTCTCAGGATGTCACCTTACTAACCTTTATATAGATCCAAGTTAACTATTACTTTTTGAGTCTCTAGTTATTATATGAACTCTAAACAATTTACTTAGATAAAATTTAGTAACGTAGATCGACAGTTAAACTCCAAATTATTATTGTCATCATCTTTTCCTAGTCACTACTTCTCTTTTAGAGTAAGTAGGTAAAGATAATGCAATGCATGCATGGGTATTGTTTCAAAACAACAATAGCACTTCCCCTACTTTGTTAATCCTCTAGGATTTCCACAACCCTAGCTAAGGATTTTTAGCCGCTCATGCTTGTGAATTAATCAACAACATTCATGATTGAAAGCATAAGATGAAATCATAATAATCATAAGTAAAAACCCAAAATCGTAACTGAGTTAATTAACTGAAATCAATACAAAAGAATTCCAAGACCAAAATTGAATATCGGAATCAAAATATGTTTATAAGTATCAAGAGTGCGTAACTTAAACTAAGAACACAAAAGGGGTATTTATAGTACATGAGGAAACCCTAAAACCAAAGCTCCAATGAAATAGGAGAATAAAGGGTCAGTGGCTACATGTGGTCTCCACCTATGACCTGGCCTTTAGCACATGTGGTACATGTGGCTTGAGGCTGCGCGCATATAGTGATCGCATGTTCTCAGAACAAAAATTCCTATAGGTCTGATCTTGGGATTTTGGATTTCTGATACATGCTTTGCCCACATGCAGTCCACATGTGCTGCATGCGATCTGCATGCTGACTTAGCAAGTGCCAGAAGTTATTTTTCCTGCCCTTCTTTAATTCCTGAACATAGTTTGGTCACGAACAATCCAGAAAGTATCACAAACATCCATTATTGATCACATAAGTAGCCAAAACACCTTTTTCCTATTTTTTATTAACTTAGCATAAAAATCTAATTTCCTGCAAAACATACTGAAAACACATCATATCTAATAAAACAACCTTAGAAACCTTTATATTTTCCTCGTTTTAAGCATCGAAAGTGCTATATTTCTATAGGACATCTGTGACCCTATTCATTCACTGATAATTTAAGGGTATCATGTGAATATATCTACATAGACCATTTCTTGATTTCTACATGGAATTGATTTTGTGTCCCAGATCGACACATCAGAGATTGATTAAGGGATTAAAAAATAAACAAGGTTAAGACTTAGAAAATTGTCATTGAGGGTAAGTTGGTACACTTTTGATGGATTGCGGGTATTATTGTTGCTACACAAAAGAATGACCCTGGTGTTGTGGATGACAGATCACAAAGGGGAGTTTGAATTTTTCCACAAAGTCATAGTGGATACTAGTTTGCCATATTTTTGGACTAACAACTAGTGATAACATTTTAAGACCCAATAGAGCAGCTTTGATAGCAGGTATTATGGAGGGGTATGAAATTAATACTGCACAGATCATCACATGCGAGATCAGAGATAGGATTGTGAGTACTGATACGAGTTTGGACTTTCCATGTTTGCCAACAAAATTTATTTGGAGGATAAGGTTCCTATTGGTTAAAATTTTTTTGGGGTCCACAGGACCACATATTTATGGTTGATTCAAGATCAAGCGAAATTGATCTTGATGGAAATGGTTGGTGCAACATTGCCTCAGGGTGTATTCCAGTTATGTGCACTAATAGATATTGATACCTCAGGTTTTACTGTCTTTGGGCACATGTAGGGTGATTCGTGTTGAGACTGAGTGGCACAATCAAAAAGCTATTGTTGATGCTACTTCCTCCACAGCCTCTAGATTACCTTCAGTCCTAACACCATTGACTCTAAGACCATCTATGTCACATCCACATATGGGTGGTATGTCATGGTTTCCCAGGAGTTCATGAATGAGGTTATGAAAAGATTAGTCACCCTTGATCAAGAAGTTAATAATGTTAAGAAAGGGGTGAAATCGCGGGTGAAGAAGGATATTTGGGGTGAAACACATGGGATATGGATCTAATTTGTTGGTTTTGAGTGGAGAATCAACAAAAAGCTCAAAGGGGTGCAGTCCACAGATTTAGCAGGTACCCATAAGGAGTTGATTGCACTAATATCTTTTATGAAAGACATAGCCACAAGCCATATCCAGCTTTTTTGACTCCTACTATGTCGATCATCAAGGAGATCACATTGGAAGAGGTTCCCAATATATGGGGCACTAAGGGTAACAAAAAGGTCCAAAAAGTAGTGATCAGAGAGAATAAAAGAAGAAAGAGAAAAAGAGAGACATATGATGAATGCGGTAGTTGCAGCGGGCAAGCAACTGGCACAGAATCAATTATCTAAGGTCCATCATATAGGATGAGCTGTCAGGAGCTTCAAATTTATTGATACCCTACCTAGCACTACTGCAAGAGTCTATAAGAGTGAGGGCCTAATATTTGCCCCAACAAGTGTTAAATCATTGAGTGCAACGGACACCATTATTGCCAACATTGATTTAAGCACCATGTCCACTGCTGGGGCAACTATTATTGAGACTAGGGTCCATTCAGAGACACCAGTGGAGGAGACAACATGATTCGGTGCCTTGTGCGCTATATGTATTTCCCTTACCATTGTTTTTCTCATGATTTCGTGTTATGGGCACGTTGCATGATTGATACATCAAACTGCAACTTCTCTTTTTAAAAAGCATAAGTGTTCATTTTCAAATATATAACCCAATAGAGGTTGGGTTCAAATCTGATATGGAATTTTGTGATAACCAAGTCGTATGCAATTTAAATGACTAATATTTGGTAATTTCCAAGAAATGGGGGGTTGTTATGAATGTTTTGTAATGCAATATTCATCTTGTTTCTAGAAAAAAATGTTAAATTATCGACATATAAATTAGTATAGAAATTGAAGTAGGATTGTGTTCACTATGGCGACTATTATAATTAAGTGTCAATAAATTCATGGAATTCTCAGGATATCAGGAAATACAAAGTTATTGATTTCTAAAATTCACCCAATTATTTTTCAACCTAACTTAGGTGAGCAACACTTTAATTCTTTCGAACTTAAAGATAGTATTATTCAAATTTGATTTCACTTTGAATTGGTTGATCTTGTTACATCATCAACCTTTAAACGAAAGTTAAAATCCCCAAATTCTCACTACAAATCTTTTACCCATATTAATTCCTTATTTCAAGTGAATTAACCTTACTGCATGTTCTAATGGTTGTAACCATTAGAAATATGTTAAGTACAAAATATTATCAATAAAATTCCCAATATCATTTAAATTCCAAAAACAATTAACATACTAATAACTATCTCTCCATGGCTCCTACAACCCTAACTATAGGAGTTTAGCTACTCATGATATCAAAAGAAGATGTAAAATAAAAATCCATAAATAGAAGAATTATCCTTACAAAATATGAATTCAAACATTAGTTTTATTCCAAGAATACAAGATCTATCCAAAAACCCAAGACAAATTCAAAACTTCAAAATATTTCTCTAAAAGTAACATCTAAAGTCAGCCAATAAGAGATGACAAACGATGATCTAAGGAAAACCCTAAAATTTGTTATTTATAACAGAGGAGAATTGAATTTAAAATAAAATTTTTGATCTAACCCGCTCACAGTTGACAACCATGGTAGATGGATCATTAAAATAAGTCTTCAACTAGATCCTCTTCACATGACTTTCTAGTTAAGCTTGATAATGAAAGTTGACGGCTCGTCAACTAGTTGACGATTCATAATTATTTGATCACCCATCAACTCAAGACTTCAACAGCATCTTAGATGACTGATATCTTGCTTTAGGTTAATGACAAATGTTGACGGCCATCAAAAAAGTGACATCCTATCAACTCAAGTCGTCAACTCCCATTTTAGCCTCATTTTTTAGGAGATGACAAAATTACCTACCTCAACTTGTTTACATACCTCCTCATAAGATAAAATCCCACACACCAAGTTAAGAAATACTAGAAAAGGGATTTAAGTGGAAAACTCACTCTCTCCCAACAACTCTTGATGCTAACAAGTACCATGCCATAGGATTGCCCCTATTTTTCAATTCCCACTACAATGAATACACTTGGTTAGAGATCTTAAAGGGCTTTTTGATCTTGTAATATGGGTTCGGGGAATGGTAGGACATGAGTTAGGAAAAACATGGATATACCCTTCTTGAACATCTATATCACACTATTGTATCCAACTTTTAATTATGGGAAACTTCTTTTGTTTTCACTCTTTACACATGGGCCTACTTTTATTTCCTTGATTCGCCCTTTTTCTTTTCATTTCTTTTTCTTGAACACTTTATCCTTTTCATTCCTTTGTTGGATCCTTTCTTTTTCTTATTCATTAGTTCACAATTCTTAAGCTCTTAAGCACTCACTTACAACTTTTTGGCCAAATGTTACCTCTTCCAATTCTTCACCACCCCTAACTTAGGCTTTTAACCTCAAGTTACATTTTAAGTTCAAGAAGGATAAAGTTCAAAAGAGGGAAAAGAATTTAAAGGCTCGCAACCTGCAATGTGTTTTCCAAAGAAAGGTCTATAGTCTCAAAACGGGGACTAGGGATATCATCTATGCAAGGGTAGGCATTTTAGGCTAAAGTAGACTTCTAATGTCACAAAAATGGCCTAGGATCATCTCACCAACACAAAGTACAATAAAAATTAGCCTTGAGAGACTAATGGGGAAAGTTCTACATGGTACCAGGACACATGAGATTTGGAAAAATATGCTCACAACACATGGCATGCAAATTTGCCAAGGAGGCTCAATTGTCCCTCCTACAAGAGACAAAAATTGAGTATCTACTAATTTTCACGAGTCAAAAATTTAGAGTCACAAAAAGAGAAAAAACATTGATACAAGGTGGCTCAGTCCATGCCCTTGATTTTTGAAATTTTTTTTTGGATGGAGGGCGATATTTTCCTTGTATTTGCACTGCACATAATTTGATAATTATGGTACCAACATAAGCCTTCATCTCATATTATGGATTTCACATGGGCAAACCGTATGGCTACTTAGGATTTGCCACAGGTATAAGTGCAATCCCAAATTAACATGCCACAAGTACTCAAACTTCTCTTACAATTTTAGCTTCGATGCTATGGGTACTCAAACTTCTGCATTTCTAGATCAAAAACAATATACGATGATTTTTCCTTAAGAATGTAGTCACTCAATCTATCATAGGGAAATGCTCGTTGGATATCATTATAAATAGAATAAAATGAAAACTAAAAACACTATCTGAGTGCCCAAAAATTATAACTCAAAAAACAAACAAAAATATCAAATTCAACATAAAACATCCACAAATAAAAACATAAAACATCTAGAAATGTCTTACTATCACCAATCATATGCACAAAATAGAATACAGATAAAGAGAATACACCCCCAACTAATAGCTTGTAGTGTCCTCACTGCATAATCACATAACCAATAAAAAGGGAAAAATATATGCTCCCGGTGTCTGCATTATGAGTTGCTATCTCCCTACGACTCTGCATCAGCTCCAGTATCCTCAGCATTAGACCACTCAGCTGAGGCCTCATGTCATCTCTACTCTCGGTGTAGGCAGTCTCTCCTTGGTTTGAGCACCTTAAAGATGCCCTTCACCCCTTTCCATATATTGGTGAAAATTTTATCTGTCTTATTCTCTCTCTTTACCATCTTCTTGTGCGACTCCTTGAGGTCCTTATTTGACTGTGCCAATGCTAAATAGGCTCTTTATAGTTAGGTAATGGTGGCCCCCTGCTTCTTCTAGTCCTCTAGGTATACTTTATAATATGACCGAGTTATATAGGAATGGCGGGAAGTGGAAGATTCCCCTGGTACCTGAGGTAACTTGGACACTAACTCCTTGATCACCCACATCTCCCCAGAGATCTTATCAAAGGGGTTTACCGAGGAAGGTATACAAGAGTCTGTGTCCTTTTGAGTCACTTTGCCTAAGTCGATCTTTCTCTTTTTTCTTTGATAAGGTGAACCCTCACCCTTAATTTTGAGTGTAAAGATGCAGTGGTTTTGTTTCACCCAGGTATCTGCTGGATACTTCTTAACTTTGGTCCTTCTACACAGCTTAGTAATAAGAGAAGAAAAAAAAAGAAGTGTACCGCCCTAACTCTTTAAATGCCTTCATTCTAAAATCACAATCTGGCCTACATTTAGAATAATTCTGGATAATATAAACCACCATCCAAGCTTGTATATCTATGACAGCAATCATATGAGTGCATGGTGAAACCCGGCTACCGATGATATTCAACCAAATCCTGTACTCTGTTGTGAAGTCATTCATGGATATTCCTCTCTAGGTGGCAGCCTAGGGGACCTATTTTCCGGGGCATATTATGCTAGCCATCCAGGTCCTTTGCCTGGAACTGAGCCATGTCTGTATCTAGGAGCATATATATTTCATTTATCTTCTCCTCTTCGAAGTGCACCTCCTTTCCCCTAATCTTCATTATTGGGTTTGATAGGGAGACTACTCTAAGATTAGCATAGAACTCTTACACTCATTTATCATTAGCAAAACAGAGGTCTAAGACAAAGCCTATCCATCTAGTAGTAGCGAGCCTAGTATGAATTATCGGTAATTTCTCCGGCACCTTGTCCATGCAAATACCTCTTTTTTGGGAATAACTTTGTCTTTGGGAAGTCACTAAAGTAGAGGCTGTGACATTCTAGAGCCATGAAGCGAATATGGTCATAATCTCCTATTTTGTCGATTCATAGAGTTTTGAAATGATAATTTGATGATTATGCCTATGCCTTAAGTTATACATGCAAGGTGTTTGATAAAATGCCTAAGGGGCTAGAAATTATCCATCATAGCTCAATTGTTACCCAAATGATAAGTGCATGCTTTACCCTTATGACCACAATGACTTCTATGATATTGTTATCCATTATAAATGTTTTATAAAATTCTCATCAGACTATTTGATGAAATTATGACATAATTATATGCTTTTCCATTTATGTACAAGATTATGATAACCATGTACTTTATGAAATCCCTAACTTATTGTATTATGGATTGTGGATGTTGGTCATGTATTCAAGAATGTCATGCCTTGTTACTTCCCTTCTATTGAGTCCTGTGGGTACTTATACCCTACAATTTAGTTGTGTGCCTAGAGCCAGTGTCATGTTTTCACAATATCCTCAGTCAAGCCATGTTCAGTAGAATTCAATCAATCATGTGAGTAAACTCAGAAATCCGGAGTAAACTCAGAAATCCTAGAATCTCAGTAGTATTCCATTAGTCAACGGAATTTAAGGAACTCAGTCAAGTTTAGTTTAGGTAATCATGTTCAGTGTCTATTTAGATGGGAGTAGGATTTAGCACCGAGTGAGTACAAGGATGGGAACTCACCTGTTATTAGAGGGTGTGATTCTTACAAGCAGTCCTTGCGCTCTAGAACTACGTAGCCAGCGTAGGTTGAGATATCAAACCTGCTATTTTGAGGGAAGGTGAGGTGGCTTAACCTGTTAAATGAGGGTCCCATCATTCTCCTTTGAGTACCTACTATATGAGGGATCACTCACAACTTGTCCTTACTAGTGGCGTGATATCGACACCCTTCCAATTAGGGTTACAGATTGGACCCCAACTCAGCTATATTGCTTTATTTTAGTCATGTTGGATAGATGACTACTTCCCATAATTACAGTCTCAGTATCAGTAATAGAATTCAGATAGTTCTACAGAATTTAGGACTGTTAGCTACAGTCAATTTAGTATAGTACAGAGCCTAGCTAGTTCTATCAGAACCAAGTCTATTAGATATAGTTGCTCAGTATCATTTATATCAGTTATCAGTAACTCATATTATCATTATTCAGACTCAGTAGTTAGTACATCAAGAATTCAGTTACAGTCACTTATTCATGCATGTATTCTTACGTTCATGTTATACAGTCAGTTAGCATTGTTCATACATCTAAACCCTTTGCATTCACCCTAGTTCACTTACATACTAGTACATTTAATCGTACTGATATATTTGCTCTGTTATATTTTATACCATAGGTCTAGAAGTACGAGATCCAGAGCATCACTAGCATTCCAGATTTCAGCAGCAAGATTTAGCAGTGAGTTCTCATCATTCGAGGATAATATGATTATTTATTTCATTATTTCAACTTAGTTTTTAGTAGATGGAGTTTTAGGGTACATGTCCCATCAACTCCTTATTCAGACAGTTCAGTCAATTAGAGGCTTCCGGACAAGATTCAGACTTCAGTATTTTCAGATATTTACTTTAATTTTGGTATTATGATACCACATTATTTAGAGATGGTTTTATCAGATGTTTTATTTAGTTTTTGAACCTTATGGCATGTTTCAACCTATTATTTCTATATTTTACATAACGTATGTAGTGTACAGGTACAGATAACAGTCATGGGTTAGGTTATAGTCCTTTAGGGTCCTGGGCATCGTGTAGCATTCTGGACACCAAATTTGGGGTGTTACAAACTTAGTATAAAAGCCTAAGGTTCAATAGAGTCCTAGGAAGTCTGAAAGCCGCATTTAGTAGAGTTTTGTACATAGGTATGTTGTGCGCCACATTTATATGCAGGAGGCTATGAGATGTTTTAGGA